>NC_056725.1:1647329507-1647594507 GCF_019279795.1 Protopterus annectens
CAACCCTCATATGAGCCACTCCCACCGTAACCCTACATACACTGGGCCAATATACATTGTAGTCTGATGCCTAACTGTGGTATTTGACATGTGTCAGTCTGGCCCTACCAACATGTACGCTGATAGGGTATCATAAACTGGATCAGCATGCAACATCAGATACAACAGGACCAAGAACAATGACATCTACCACAATCTGTGCACAGGCCAAGTAACATATTCATAATACACACTCTTGTCAACAATCACCTTAAGTACACAGACCTCACTAATGTGCACACTACAACAGAATGTCCAGGTTTTGTTCTGAAATATAAGGCCTACTATGCATAACATGTTTAGCAGTCTGATATCTCACTTGCTTATTATAGGTTCATAGGTTCATACTAGGCTATCTGCCCTAGGGCATTTATAAGCATAGCCAGAGTGTATTTGGCTTTCGCCACCCATTTTAAATTAATTTTGCTATGCCCTTTTTCGAGGTTAGTATACTGTGCCTCTGTCTAACAGTGACACAGAAGTGATACCCGGGGTAAACCTATGATCTCCCATCCACTCATCGAGATTCCTCTTGAAGAGAGTCAATGAGGGACTCTGCCTAACCTGGACTGGGATTTTATTCCAGAGTGAAGGGAGCCTCTGGGTTATGAATCTGTCCCTCCAGCATGTCCTATTTATTTCAGTGCTGAGGTTCAAGTCTCTCGAGCATGTAGCTCGATGGGATTTGGATTTTCTGAGGTGCAGCATGTCCAATAATTCCGGGTTGGACATGGCTTTATAATTCAGGCATAGATCGCCTCTGAGCAGGCGGTATGCCACTGAGTAGAGCTGGAGTTTCTTTAACATATGGCATCTGTTTGAGCCCTTTGATCCTCTTGGTGAGGTACTTTTGGGGTCTTTCCAGTTGCTGCAGGTGTCTGGTAAGGTACATCCCAAAAGGGGCATTGTACTCAATTATGGGCCTGATGAGGGATGAGTAAGGAGGCACAATGACCTCCCCTGATCTAGATGTGAATCCCTTCATGATTAGGTGGGCTATATAAAATGTTTTTCTAACCACTTTGGCCACGTGGTTGTCAAATGATAGATTGCTATCAACTTGGGTCCCCAGGTCCTTAATTACTTCTTCTGTACTTAATGGATTACCACCTATGTGGTAATTTGTGGGAACTTTGTTTTTGCCAAAGGGGATGACTATACACTTTTTGGCGTTTAGCTTGAGGCCATGGCTCTGGCACCAGTTGTCTGTTTCTATGAGGCCCTTTTGGAAGATGCTTGTGTCAGCTGGAGAGTCGATTATGGCGCCCAGTTTGCAGTCATCTGTGAACTTGGTCAGCCACAGTCCTTTCGTCTTGGCCTGTACCTCCAAGAAATATATACTGAACAAGAGAGGTCCCAGAACTGAGCCTTGTGGGACGCCACTTGTAACTGATTTGCAGTCTGACATGGCTCCAGCAATTCTAACCATGTGGGTTCTATCCTTGAGCCAGTTTGCAACCCATCTAGTGACATAGGGGTTTATATTTAAGCTGGTGAGCTTATCTATAATGCCCGAGTGGGGTATTGTATCGAAGGTTTTTGCGAGGTCCAGGTAGGCTGTGTGGACCACCTTCCCCTCGTCAATGGCCTTGGTGACTGTTTCAAAGAAATCGACCAGGTTTAAGAGGCAGGATCTGCCCTTAACAAAGCCGAACTGGGTAGGATCCAGTGTCTGTAGGTCCCCAATATCTTTATTTATGAGGTCCATGATGATCCTTTCCATAGCTTTGCAGACCAAGCTAGTCAGGCTTATGGGGCGATAGTTTCCAGGATCCGTTGAGGCACCACCTTTGTGGAGAGGGACCACTGTTGCTGTACACCACTCTTTGGGTACATATCCTGTAGTAAGACTGAGATTGAACAGTAGTTTTATGTTTGGGTTTAGCTCTTCTTGGAGTTCATGTAGGACACAGCTTGGGACACCGTCTGGTCCCATTGATGCTGTGTTTTCTGCTTTGGAGAGGGCAGCTCTTACCTGAGCATCTGACATGTTGGGGGGCAGCACTCTGCTGGGATAGATATTTGCCCTTTTGGTGGGGAGGTGGGGAGAAGTTTGCGCCGAAGTTTTCAGCTAGGATGCTGGCAATGTCTGTGGGTTGGGTGTATTTTTTGTCATTTTGGACTAATTCTGAGCATATCTGGGAATTCCCACCCATGTTCCTAACATAACTAAAGAAAGCCTTGTGATTATCCTTAGTGTCCTGTGCAATTTTTCTATCAAAGCTGGCCTTAGACGATTTTATGAGTGCCCGTAGTTTTTTGCTAATACTGATCAGAGATGCCTTCCCTTTTTGGGATTTTGCTCTATCATGTAGTAGCTTCCTCCTTCTATTGTATAGTTTGGTTATGGCTGGGGTCCACGAGACAGGACATCTGCCTTTGGAGGATTGGGTCTTGGTTTTATTTGGGATTGCATGATCCATGCATTCCTGAAGGTGTTCATAGAATGCGTTTATAAAGGATTCTGTGGTCTGGGACGTATTTTCCACAGGCCCGGGGGCTTTGAAGGATTCCACCTCAGTTTTGAGGAGTGTGAAATTTGCTTTACAGAAGTTTTTCACTGTGGTTTTCTGGGCAGGGGGTGGGGTCGGGATTTGAATATCCAGTGAGATTAGTTTATGGTCTGATCTTACCAGTGAGGGATAAACTTCTGGTCTGGAGCATAGAATCACCATGTTGGTGATGATCAGGTCCAGTATGTTTTCCCCTCTTGTGGGAGTGGTAACAAGTTGTTCCATAGCATTTGAGTTTATAAATTCTAGGAACCTTTGGGCTAGGGTGTTGGAGCTAGAGTAATGCTCCCAGTCTATGTTTGGGTAGTTGAAGTCACCCAATATAATGGTGTTTGGAGAGACCTTCATATTTTCCAGTGTTCTCAGGAAGGCCGAGTGGGGTTCCTGGGTTTGGGATGGTGGTCTGTAGCAGGCTATAAACTGGAAGGCAGTTTTACCCACTGTTAGTTGCACATGGATAGTCTCTGATGCTCCGTGCTGTGTCACCAACCTGGAGGTGTGGGTATCTTTGACGAATATTGATACTCCCCCTCATTTTGTGGTTCGGTCCAAGTTTTGGGGCCGAAAAGCATGGTATGAGGTATAACCTGGTAGTGCTGGGGTGCTCTCGGGAGCCTTGAACCAGGTTTCTGTTACTGCACAGATATCGATGTTCTCCATGCTAAGGAGAGTTTCGAGTGCATGCATCTTGAGGTTTAGACTTCTGGCGTTGAGTAGCATTACTCTTAGTTTCTTATCCCTTGTGTTACCTATGGAGGTGGGTTTGTCTTTTGAGCCTTGCCTAAAAATGGCACTATGGGGGTAGCAAGAGCCTTTGCCAATATACGTAAGCCCAGGGGTGACAATTGCAAGCCATCTATAGCAAAGCATCGTGGCTTGTCGAGCATTTCATCCCAGGCTGACAGACATTGGATCCCCTTTGAATGACACCAATACTTAAGCCAATTGTTGAAATTGATCATCTTGTCTTCATATTGTGGCATCATTCTTGGTGAGGGTAAGATGCTTCTCAAGGTCAGGGTCATACCGGCCTGGGCTACATACTCAGAGAGCTCCTCTATGTCTCTTTTCATGTAGCCCAGGGAGGTACGTCTCAGGTCATTCACACCAGCATGGACAATGACTGAGTCATATTTGTATTTGCCTTGGAGTGAACTGAGTGCTTGTGTTATGTAGCGGATCCTAGCGCCTGACAGGCAGCTCACCGTGACCTTCTCCTTGTTCAGCCTGGTGAGCGGGACGTCAGTGTGCCTGACGATAGTCACCTATTACAAGTGTATCAGGTGTGTTGTTTAGCCTTAAGGGCTGTGACTGTTCGGCACACTGGCTTTGTGAGCTATGTGTTGCACGTATTTTGTTTTGGGATAGCGGTTACTTGGGTGTCTGCTTTGGAGGTCTCTGCTGCTTAGGCAGATTTTTATTTAGAGCCTCCGAGTATGTTTTTGTGTGTTTATGTGTTTGGTTTGCTGTCGTGGTAGGTCTATGTGAGACTGGAATTGTAGTGAGTGTGGTTTCCTTCTCCTCCTGACTGGTTACGCCAGTACTGAGTTGAGAGAGCTTAGCCTCCAGTTTGGCTATATGCTTGCATCTCTCACATGTGTTGGAATTTGTTGGGAGGAGGAGAGGGTTGTCTGTGTACATGAGGCAGTTGTAATATTGCCTCAAGATTCCCAGATTCACCAGCTGGACCAGAGAGGAGATTGACAACTTACCTTTGGACATGCTAGAATAGTATTGGGAATTCCTTTATAATTGAAAGAAAGGGCCAATGGGGAACAAGGTACTCAAGGGGAGTTTGTGAGGGTGTAGTGCTTTTAATTTTTTAGTGCTGACTTATACAATTGCTTTAGTGAGCAAGTGCCAGGTAACTTAAATGCAATGTGTTACAGGTAACTTAAATGCAAAAACAACAAACAGTAACTTTCTTTCAAGTGAAACAAGTAGATAGATAGATTAGTACTAAGCTAACTGCCCTTGCGAGCCATTTTAAGCCTAGCCAATTGTCCCTTGTGAGACTCAAACCCTGCACTTTGTGTTTGCAAGGCAAACACCTTAACCAATAGGTCACCCTCCCAACCCGTTATAAGTACAGTAAGCAATGCAGATATCACTAGGGATCCAAAGAAGCGCTGAAAAGCCGTGTTTTAGGTGGAATTAGCATTTCATGGAAATAACAAGCAAACAAACAACAAGCATACAAACAAAGCTAGATTCAGCAGGCCTGGATCTAGTCTATGCTACAGCAAACAAGGTGTACCAATTTCAGTAAGAAACAGTTCAAATATGCAGGCACTATAAGCCTTTAACCCGAAATTCCCAGCTCAGAAGGGCAGAGTCCAGCCTCTCCTCCCACAAGAGTGCAGACCATGAACCTTCTTAATGTAAAATAACTGGCCTGAAGCACAAGTGCTTAAACCAGAACTAATACACTTTTAGAATAACAGACACTGAGCCCTCAATCAGCAGTTCCCAACTTAGAAGGATGTAAGCTACCTGTCCTGCCACCACAGTGCAGGCCACAAACCTTCCTAATGTAAAACAACTGGTCTGAAGCCCAAGTGCTTAATCCAAAAGACTTAGAATGATAGCTACACTTTAATCAAGTTACTACCAAGCAGTAATAAATACAATTGAATACTTTAAAGAATGCCTGGATTAGTGCTCAAGTTATACAAACAAAGCTAGATTCAGCAGACCTGGATCTAGTCTATGCTACAGCAAACAAGGTGTACCAATTTCAGTAAGAAGCAGTTCAAATATGCAGGCACTATAAGTCTTTAACCAGAAATTCCCAGCTCAGAAGGGCAGAGTCCAGCTTCTCCTCCCACAAGAGTGCAGACCACGAACCCTCTTAATGTAAAATAACTGGCCTGAAGCCCAAGTGCTTAAAACAGAATGAATACACTTTTAGAATAACAGACACTGAGCCCTCAATCAGCAGTTCCAAGCTTAGAAGGATGTAAGCTACCTGTTCTGCCACTACAGTGCAGACCACAAACCTTAATGTAAAACTGGTCTGAAGCCCAAGTGCTTAAACTAAAAGGCTTAGAGTGAGTTACACCAAGCAGTAATAAATACAATTGAGTACTTTTAAGATGACGTAAAAGCAAAATAAAGTAGGAAGAAACACAAATACAATAAAAGCAGATACATTTTTTTTTTTTTTTTTTGAGTGAGCAAATGAGATGGGCCCAGGAGTTACAGGACAGAAACAAGTGCAAATGCAGGCCTTCAAATTAGAAAGTTGAGAGAGATGGAAGACCGCCCAAATGGCCATTATCAGGTATGATATCAATAAATATTGATGTACTGTACATAAGGACCTCTTACTGCATGATATATGGACAAAGGGTGACAGACTTAGGGGATGGAGGCACAAACACAGGGCCAGTATTGACATATTGCTGTGATAAACTGAGAAATGTCCTGGTGTAACAGGGTTTGTTGTGACATATCTCTTCTGATGGATATGAAGTCAGTAACTGACATGGATGTCACCATGTACTGACTGCAATCATCAGAGTATGCTACTGCATATCTAAAAATATAAAATGTGTGAGAAACACAACACATGTAAGACTCCAAACTCTGAACAGTCTGCAGATAGCCCTACAGGTGAGAGTTTCCTCAACCACATAACACTGTCATGCCAGACTTTAAATCATGTAGAACAGCCATGTCCACACAAACCCTGTTAAACCAATATTACTTCAAATGTAGAACATCAATACTTACTTTCTGTCCCCATGTCTGGAACATCCCCCACCTGTTTGTTGGCCTGTCTCCACAGCGTATGTTGTAAGAGGTATTTCCAACTATCCTCTGTGATGCTGTTTGTCAAACACCCACATGAAG
Organism: Protopterus annectens; assembly: GCF_019279795.1. Taxonomy (NCBI): domain Eukaryota; kingdom Metazoa; phylum Chordata; order Ceratodontiformes; family Protopteridae; genus Protopterus; species Protopterus annectens. The sequence goes on from NC_056725.1 coordinate 1,647,335,915, forward strand.
TCCTGCTCACAGTGAAGGAAAAGGGCCAACACCCACATGAAGTGCTTAGTTATAGGAGTGTGTTTCCATGCAATTGGCTATAGGAATGATACCACAGCTGTTCCACATGCAATTAGCAAGTGGGGACTGCAATTCATGCACAGGCTATCAGCTGATCATGAGCATTCCTTAAAAAACTCAAGCTGCTGCCTATGCAAAACAGATGTACTTTTCCACATCCACCAGAGATGAGAGAGACAGAGAAAGAGAGAGAGTAGAAAAGGAAGGGTGGAAGAGAGTAAGAGCCAAGCCTGCTTGTGTATGATCCTTGGCTGGAGAGTGGTATCTGGGTAATATAACAGTTGTCTATATTGTTTACTAATCCATACTGTCACGTAGTAGTTGCACATGGCTGTACACATTTATGGCTGAGGATTGTCTACAACAACCTCGACAGTGTTTGAAAATTGTTGGCCTTGTAAAGTAGACAATTGGACATATAGGTCCTCAATATAATGATGTAGCAAAACCCACACTACAACGGATCCTGTCCATACACAATCACCCCAACACCCACACAGGATACTGATGACACACACACACACAGATACCTACCATTACTGTGTTTCAAACCCCTACCTGATTAAGCATTGCTATTACAGTGTTATGCAGTTATTGCATGTGCCATGGAGCTTACATGTTGGAGAACTGTCCAAAGGTATCTTTGAAGGTGATTGACATCAGCAACAGTGCTAATGGATGGATAAGGGAAGTGTAGTACGTGTGAATTTCCAGAAAAGCAGGTGTCAACAGAGACACACACACTTTCTCAGGGGAACACACACATTATCACATTTGGGAGGATCAGGATTAGAACTCCTACCTAACTAGTTTGTTACACTACAGTATTAAGTAGTTATCACAAGCACCACAGAGCTGATATGGCTGACCCATGGGCAAAGGGTTATTTCAAGGAGAATGACATCAGCAGCTGTGCTCAAGTAGGGCAATGGGAGGTGTAGTGATTGTGAATGGCTTCAAAATCATTAATCTCCACACACACACACACACACACACACACACACACACACACACACACACACACACACACGCACACACGCACACACGCACACACACACACACACACACACACACACACACACACACACACACACACACACACATTTGTCAGTACTGAGATGCATAGGTTCATTGCTTCACAGGTGTGTAGTAGGTGAATGGGCCTGAAGGCTGTACAAGGCTAGGCAAAGGGAATACCTTGGCATCAGGCCACATGACAATGGTGTCCAGTGAGGCTCAGGGGTGTAGTCCTTGGAGTGGTCCACACAGTTGGGTATTGTATTCACCATCCACTCCTCTGGGTTACTATTGTGGGTGGCTAGTGCTGTGCACTGCTTCCCATGTATGTGATCAGTATTCCATAACATGGACAGTGTCTGGGTTGTGCACATGTCCCACATGCATGTTCTTTGATGGAAGTGTACTTGAGGTCTCTGGGCCGTGTTGTGTGTAGAGATTGTTATCTTCTGATGTAGCATTCCTGACCTCATTTGGGGAGACCTGGCTATCGAACTGAGGTTGTGCTTGCACCTACATTGACAACATGATACAGGCATTCAGTGGAGTTAGTGGCATCTGTCCATACAGGGCATGTGTATAAGGCATGGTATTCCCTTTGTGGGTTACATTTGCAGACTCTACAGTTGTTGCAGGCATCCAGTAGGGAACATAGCAAAAGGACCACTGTAAACATTTATTTGCCTACTGTAGGGATGGAACGGAGACATGTCCTTTTACTTGCTGTTTAACACACACGCAGTCAGGAGATGTAACACATTACAGTACTTTCTGATGTCAGTGGCACTATTGTGGTCAACAGGCATGTAGTCCACTGCAATCACACCGTGGTTACTATCTGTGAGGCAATATGCAGGGAACTACCAATATTGTGGTTGTTGCCTAGCCAAGTGTGTTTGTGTATAAGACATGGGTGGAGAGGGTTCTTTGAGTAATACAAGGGTTGATTATATTGTTCACCAATCCATAATGTCACATGAGGGCTATGGATTGTCTACACCAGCCTTTCTGGAGTTTGACATCTGTTGTCCTTGTAAGGTAGACATTGTGACATATACTAGGTCTTCAATATAATAATTTAGCAAAACCCACCCCACAATGCATCCTGTTATTACACAATCACAGTGATCTCCCCACAGGACACACACACACACACACACACACACACACACACACACACACACACACACACACACACACACACACACTTGACAGTACTGAGATTCAAACCCCTGCTTAGTTATGTACTGCTACTAAAGGGCAGTGCATTTATCGTACGTGCCACGGAGCTTATAAGATGGATGTTGTCCCAAGGTACTTTTAAGATGAGGAACATCACCAGCCCTTGTAAATACTGGCATTGGGTTATGTAGTGGGTGAAAGATCCCAAAAATAATTTTACCATAAGCACACATTTGCATTTGCCAGGGGTGAGATTCAAAACTCTATCTAACAATCTTTGCAGACCATTATATTACACATTTACCACATGCACCACTGACCTGACATGGTTTAGGTTGGTAACAGGTACTTGTAAGGTGGATGATATCTGCAGGACTGTTAAAGTCAGGCTCTGAGTTGTATACTGGGTTTAAATGGTGACAAAATATTTGGGATACACATATAAACACTTGCCACAAATGAGATTCAAGCCCATGCCTGTGCAGTTACTGCTACTACATTGTTCCGCATTTATGACACGCGCCACAGAGCTTATAGGGCTGGTCTTGTCCAAAGGGGTATTTTAATGTGACTGATATCAGCAGGCTTGCTAAAGTAGGGCAATTGGAGGTGTAGTGACTGTGAATGGCTTCAAAATCATTAATCTCTATGCACACAGAGTTTCACAATTGTCATGTCTGAGATTAGAACTCCTACCTAACTAGCATGTTACACTATAGGATTACACAGTTATCACATGTGCCACAGAGCTTATAGGGCTGGCCTTTTTCCAAAGGGGTATTTCAAGGTGACTGACATCAGCAGGCTGCTAATGTAGGGCAATGGGAGGTGTAGTGACTGTAAATGGCCTCAAAATCATTAATCTCTACACGCACACAGAGTTTCACAGTTGCCCTGTCTAGGATTAGAACTCCTAACACTCTAGCATTACACAGTTATCACAAGCACCGTAAAGAGTATGATGCTGATAATTGGCCAGATGGTTATTTCAAGGTGAATCAGCATGAGTGCTAACATGGGCTATGGGAAATGCAGTGTGTGTGACTGGGCCATAAACCATTCCGCTGGAAACACACACGCACAACACTCAATCACACACAGCTTTACATTTGACAGGACTGGGTATACAAATGCTAGATGAATACTGATTTGCACTGTCATGTTACACAGTTATCAGAAGCACCACAGACACTATAGGGCTGAAGGCTACCAAAAGCAAATGTGTACAGTGATTGACATCGGCACATCATGTAATATTGGCCAATTGGATGTGTGATGGGTGGGGCAGGCCTCATGATGGCAATCTCTTTGGCACTGTCTGCCTCTCTTTTCCCCACATTTCTGCGTGTGTATATCTGACCTATTATAGTGTGTTGTCCTTGGATATATGTATGTATACCTATCCGATTTCTGTGCAAAGTATGAATGGTATGTAATGTGGTGTGTGCGCACACACACCTGCGACTGACAGATATGTATAGTCCACTTTTGTTGTCAGACATGGGCTTCATTTCTCTATGTGTTGAAGCATGCCCAGTATGACCTTCTGTATTGAGTGTGTGAATCCATTCCAGGTAGGTTGTACTCCAGTGCAGGGTTTTGTGTTTTACACCTACAGCTAGCAACCTATTTCTGCAGGATATCTGTAGATAGGTTGACAATACGGAGTCACAATGGCTGAAAGATAGTGGGATACTGTAACTATTATGTCTGTGCTGCTTGCGTTACATGATTGGTGTTAGCAGAGATATTCAGACATATGTTCTGTTTTACACTGCGATGTATTATGTAATCAACTACTGACAGATATGCGTATTTGCTCACATTTATTTCCTGGGAAATACAAGATGAATGAAGCTGTGTCCAGTATTGTGGTCTGCATCCTACATATTCTTGCACACTCATGCCATTTTGGTGGGGAAGCTGCAGACACTTGCTGTAAATGGTCCAGCACCTTGGTACTGTGGTGGCTGAGGATCCCCTGCTTGTACATCTATCAACATAACAGAATGGTCATATCTCTCAGCTGTACAGATTCACCCAGGTTACCTAGAGGCAGGGCTCATATATCTGGACAGTTCCCCTTCACATTGTGGTTTACAAGCGGGTTTGTAGCCACCCATTACTGGGTTTGCAGGCAGGGGTAGTATGGGCACACATCAGAGTTTCAGATTTCGCACACTCCATGGTGTCCATGCGTCTACACTCCCCTACTCTGTTATTCTATCCTCTTCCTAACATTATACGAGCGATATCTGCAAAGTATCCTTATAGTAGTCCCTTCATCCCAGCATTATTTAGGGGATGGTCCACAATTCATGCAGTAGGACATGGTGGGCATGCTACTGGGATTTGTCGACATGACCTTGCATTTGTGTTCTGTGGACTGTGTTATGTTGTTAGTTGGGACCCCATGAGATAAACATTGGCAGTATGGGTGAGGCACAGGCCTTTGACAGAGGACTGCAGGGCATTTGGTAGTGACGGAGGCCATCTGTAGCAGGCCATTGTATTCTGTCACTCCTACATTCCCAGGCTGCGAGTCACTGGATTCCCCTGGGGTGACAGGGTAAGAGTGCGAGGTGTTAATGGCAATAGTTCCTGTCCATATTAATCCATTGGTCTGGATGCTGGCAGGGTGCTGCTTACAGCTAGGGATACACCTGCATGGGACACCTCTTCAGCATGCTGCATTCTGTGGGTATTCCCATACAGAAGTGGGGGTCATACTGTACTCATTCCCAACAGCAGGGATATGACCTATGATAAACCTGTGGCTGATGGCGGGGTGAGCTGAGTGCATGTGTGATATGGAAGCTTCTTGCACTGACTCACAGATATACCTAGGACATTCCCCTTATGCTGCCTTGTGCGGGGACATATGCAGTCTCTCAGTATTTCATAACTGTGCCTTTTGTGGTCTGCCAGTGATTGGCCAGACTAGATCAGTATTCCATACGACACAGACAACTAATGTGCTGCTAACCTGTATGTACAATTCCAAAGGTGTGTGCAGTTGACAGTCACATTTTATATACTCTGTCTAGGGTACTTCTACCTGTGTACTGTGTGTATGTCTAGCCCCACATTCATGGCATGCTGATCTTTCAGATGGTGACAGATATTGACATCTGAACAATGGGTATGGATGACTGCTGAATTGGGTCTTGCTGGGATGCATTGTGGTTGGCACTGCAGTTGTCAGAACATTGGCCCTGTCATCGACATTACTGGCCATAGGCCACCGGGACACAACCCTCCATGCCTACATGCTGACCACTTCCACACAATATACAACACACAACAACCTAACACACAGAGCCCTGCATATTGTACACATGCAACAATCTGTCCTGTAAATTGGGCCAGCTCAGGTAATCTGTGCTCCACTGTTATTAAACCCACACGTACATGTTACTGCATTTCTACATAAGATTGTGAGGGGGGGCACACCTGACAACTGTAAACATTTGCTATGATTATACTGGTATTTCAGGTACTCTGTTGGCTTCCATTTCATTTTGTATTCTGACCCATCATGCAGACTAGAGGCATATCAGTAGAGTACAGATCTTAGGTATTATTGACCTACATTTCAGTTTCAGCCTTCTTACCCTGCAGAACTAGCATACAACTGCCTGACCTGTTGTAGTCTGTCTGTGTAGGTCTGGAGGGGGGCTGTTCTCCATTGCTATTAATTGGAGGCCTTAGCACAGCCTTTCTTTATGGTCATCTACACTTGTCCTGCTGACTGTGGCTGTTGTTGGGTATGTGAGCCTCACTGACATGCATGCACATGTCCTATGGACACACATTTGGGCCACTACATGTACTGCAGAGGGATTTCTCACCTTGTCTGGTACTGCCTACTTTGTTGACACCAGTATTTGTTATGGATTTCATGCTGGCCATATAGGTGTCCACTATCTGCTGCTATCCCATTCAGCCACCTGATTCCCTTGCATGCTCACATCCATACCATAGCTACAACTAGCAGAACATACTACTCCATTCAGCAATTGATAGGAAGAGTGACTTACCATGTGGCTGTGCCAGTAATGAGGATGGTGTTGGAGGGCTGACTATGTTGGATGCACATAGTACACTCCCTATACATGGTAAAGCACAGGTAGTATCATGTTTGGCATCCATTTTACTGTATGTGTGAGTCAGAGAGAGGTGTCATTCCCTGGGTTCCTACCCTGTCAGCGTATGTGCTATGCGTTGCCTCTTTCCCAAAGCCTGGGCATACTGGGCAAGACTCCTTCTGCTTACATGGGCAGGCTCAGGCTGTTCCTCCTCCAAGTCACTCTCTGCCTGTGCTGGCCTTGGCAATGGTGGGGGGTTGTGTGGCCCTGCTCAGTGCTGTTCCTGCTGCAGCTGTTTCCGCAGGATCTTATTGTGTAGCATGGTACATATAATGTAAATCTGTGTACATGTATCTGGAGAGAACTGCAAGGCTCCACCGGACATGTCCAGGCACCGGAACCATGACTTGAGCATCCCAAACACACACTCTATTATGATTCTGGTTTGTGCTTGTGCCTCATTATGGAGTTCTTGTTCATGTGTGTGTGTGTGCATTTCTGATGGGTGTCATCAGCCATGGCTCCAGTGCGTAACCAGCATTCCCCACTAGGTGGTCATATGGGATGTCCCCATTGGCAAATCTCTGGTACAGCTGTGTCATATGCCATATGTAGGAGTCATGATAACTTCCAGGGCTGCCACCACACACATTCATTATAATGCCCTGGGCATTGCACATGACCTGCCAGTTGATGGAGGGGAAACCCTTCCGGTTTATGTAGACCCTACCTCACTCACCGGGTGGTGCTTTGATGTGTATGTGCATGCAGTCTATAGCACCCACTACCTCAGGGTATTCTGCTATTTGGTGGAAGAGATGCATATTGCTGGTCAATGCCTCACGGGTGTTGAGGAACTATATGTGCTCACTGGCATGTGCTGACATGGTATCCAGAAACTGGTGGAGTACCCTGGATTCTGATGCCTGTGAGATCCCCATGATATCCCCAGTTGCCCTTTAGAAGGTATCTGTGGCTAGTATTCTTAAGCCTACATATACCTTGGTATCCACTGGGATGGGTTTCCCTCTGATGGTTCTGTGTGTGAGGCATGGCTGGCACAGCTCAACAATATGCTGTAGGATGTCACTGTCCACCCTATAGCACTCAACTGTCTCAAGCTCATGTAACCCTTGGTAGGTTACCCTGGGTCCATACACTCTTCTCCTTCTCCTCACTGTGGGTTGGTCATCAGCATTCTCATCTTCACCACCCTCATCATCTTCCACATATTGATGTATGACAGTGACAGCAGTCCCTATCATTTTGTTAGTTTTGTCAGGTAAAATTTCCCCGTCTGTGTATAGCACTGGTTTACAGTTTGTGGGAAAAACCAGAGTGAAAGGTGTTTGCATAGATTATAGCAATGTGCTGGGCTGAGCTGGGCTGCTGCCTGTGTAATTGGCTGATTCTGATGCATTTTACCTGCCAGCTATGGTAGTTCTCCTTGATTGCCTTCCTACTGCTGTTTTCCCTTCCCATTGCCTTCCCATTTAAGCCCCAAGGCACGCCGCACATACCCACTGCTCAGATGTGAATAGAGATGCTATTTCCTGTTTTTTTTTTTTTTTAACCTGGTGCTCAGCATGCACACTCGTTTAGGCAATGTAAACACTGCTAGGCAACCCCAGGCACACCTCCCTTCCTTAGCTGTGCTTAGCTAAGGGCAAACACGGGCCACAGAGCTCCAATAAGCTTATAGCATGCATGACACTCCCTCTTATGAGGTCATCTATCTCTTATGCTTATACCATGGTGTTGCTGCACCTACACGGGTGGGTGCAAGATAACAGTGAGGGGAAATCTGTGATTCAGTATCAATCCCCTCATTTGCATGAAACTGACTGCTAATGCATGGTTACAAAACTGACACTCAGCCTTCCCCCTTAGCAACCACTATTCCATGGTATTGTTGTGTTATGCATGCCATTGACTATTAAGGCAAAATGCTGATTTTGATTTAAAAGCTTATTTCCAACTTTTTTTCTTACTTTTGGGCTGATCCCATTTGCGCACTGCTGCCATATGCTTAAACGGCCAAAATCGGCCAAAAAAAGTTATTTTTTATAATTTTGCAACTTTTTACCATGCCAATGGCCATATATTTGGCCATTGGCATGCCTACAACATTGAATACATGTTTTCTTTGGACCTGTCATGCCTCCATTTTGTAATTTGCAGAAATGTATTTGGTTAGTATCTGAATACATTTCTGCAGGTTACACTGTTCCTTCTCAGATGCCTGCCTGCTTCCTGGATTGTTAATTCACTTCATTTGCATGGTTTTCACCTGTCAATGGGGTAATTAGCATACAGGAGCTGTGTCCATGCAAGAATAGTGTAGGAGTGCTCATGCACGTCCCGGGAGCTCATTCCTGGATCACCCATCGGCCATATTGCATGCAGCAGCTCTTGCACTATTCCTGCACAAAGTACAGAGCTTGCTGAAACCTGAGGTATGTGTTGGTGTATGTGAGTGTGTAATTGTAAGGGGTTAATCAGAATGCTGCTTTAGGATGGATGTGGCTGAGATGCAAAGTTGCGAGTGGTTTATAGGTCATAGGAGGGGGATCACTAGTGAGGAGATGGCCTGGGTGCAATGACCATTGGTTGCTCATGCCTTAAGGCTCTAAGGATGGGAGGCAGTATGACCACAGTCAGAGGAAGATTAGTAAGCAAGCATTCTAGGTCTGTGTCATATCTCTCCATCTCTTAACTTAAGAAATCTGGATAAAGCCAAACATAATCGGTGGACAAAAGCCCCAAAATAGGGACAGACTTTAAGTATTGCTCTTATAAACTTACAAAGTTACTAGAATAACAGGTTTTGTATTAGCATCCATTTTCTTAAGGATATGAAGACTGAAACTCAAGTCAGAAGTGACAAACTTCATGACACCCATGCAGACGGGAACTGAAAGTTCGACTGCTGAATCCTACACTAAGGCACTGTACGAGCACATCCACTCATGCATGAATTGTGCCATCCCAAATAGAACCAAGATGCTGTCCTCCAAAAAAAGGAAGCCAATCTGGTGGTCCCCTGCCATAAACAAACTTTACAACAAAAGGAAGAATCTGTTGCAGAAAAGAGGAAAATCTCAGGATGCAAAAAACTCCCTTACTAGCCTCAGTAAGAAGATGAGATCCCTCATAAAATCCTCCAAAGCTAGTCATGAAAATAAAATTGCCAAAGATTCCAAAGACAACCACAAAGCATTCTATAACTATGTCAAAAATCTAAATGGCAATGCTCAGATCTGCTCTGAGCTACAACAGAATGGCATTAAATATACTGATCCCAAGGATATTTCCAATATCCTGGCAGATCAATTCTGTGCCAACTTCACCCCCCTCTCACCCCCTAAACGGCCCATCTCAATACCAGAAGATTGCCAAATTCCAGTAATAACGGTCACACAGGTAAAAAATGCACTCTCCAAAGTTAAGAATACAGCATCCATGGGACCAGATGACATCCCAGGCTGTATATTACATGAACTACAAAATGAACTGGCACCTCACCTAAGTGTCATGTTTAATCATAGCTTCACCTCAGGCTTCATGCCCACTGAGTGGCGCACAGCTACAGTTATTCCACTCCACAAGGGGCATCCACCTTGGATCCCAGGAACTACTGCCCCATCAATCTGATGAACCTGATCTGCAAGGCCATGGAACGTATTATCATGGAACTTATAAACAAAAATATTGGCAACCTTCAAACACTGGACCCCACTCAGTTTGGGCTCGTGATGGGCTGACCTTGTCTCCTGAACCTGATTGACTTCTTTGAATCAGTCTCCAGAGCCGTGGATGAGGGCAAGGCAGTCCACACAGCCTATCTGGACCTTGCCAAGGCCTTTGACACCATCCCCCACTCTGGAATCATAGATAGACTTACTAAGCTGGGCATTAATCCCTACGTCACTCGATGGGTTGCCAACTGGCTTACTGACAGAACCCACACTGTAAAAGTAGCCGACTCCAAATCCATCTCCAGACAATTGACACGTGAAGTACCTCAGGGTTCAGTCCTGGGACCGCTCTTGTTTGGCATCTACTTCTCTGAAGTACAGGCCAATGCTAAGGGACTGTGGCTAACAAAATTCACACATGACTGCAAACTGGGAGCCATTATTGAATCCCCAAATGATTTGTATACTCTACAAAAGGGCCTTACAGAAACAGATGTTTGGTGCCAGAGCCATGGACTCAAGCTCATTGCCAAGAAATGTATAGTTATCCCCTTTGGGAAAAAACATGTACCCGTGAATTACCACATAGGTGGCAGTACACTAAACACCGAAAGTGTGATAAGAGACTTAGGGACACAGGTGTACAGTGGTCTCACCTTCGATAATCACATTGCCACAACAGTCAAGAAATCCTTCTATGTGGCATACCTCATCACTAAGGGCTTTTCATCCAGATAAAATGAGGTTATTGTCCCACTGTACTCATCCCTCATTAGACCCATTATAGAATACAATGCACCATTCGGTATGTTCCTCGCAAGACATCTGCAACAACTGGAAAGGCCGCAGAAATACCTCACTAAAAGAATTACAGGCCTAAAGCAGATGCCCTATGCTGGCCACCTTAAAAAGCTCCAGCTATACTCAGTCGCATATCATCTACTCAGAGGTGACCTCTGCTTAACATACAAGGCCATGTCAAACCCAGTGTTGTTGGACATGCTACACTTAAAGAAATCCCAATCCCTCAGAGTAAAATGCTCCAGGGATTTAAACCTTGTCATCACAATAAACAAAACATGCTGGAGGGATAGGTTCCTGACTCAGAGAATCCCCAGACTCTGAAATAGAGTGCCCATACATGTCAAGCAGAGTGCCTATTTGGCCCTCTTCAAAAGGAACCTTGAAGATTGGATGGGAGAAAGGAAATTCACCCTGGGGATCAAGTCAGTCACCCTGCTAGACAGGGATTCAGGGAAGTAAATAGTGTGGGAAGAAATATCCAGGGAATTGTTATGGCTAGGCTTGTATAGGCCCTAGGGCCGATAGCCTAGTACCAACCTATGAACCTATGAACCTATTATTTAGTGACTTCAATCTTTAATAATTTGCCAGCGATTTACCAGAAGAAACACAATTTTCTACCAACTGGACCAAAAATATGAGGCAAAAATATGGACATTCTGTGAAAATTTTTACAGTTGAGAGGTATGGTCTGTGTTGCAATCAGTTGGACTAGCAACTGGAGGCACATTCATAGTGCAAGGGAATGGCAGATTCTGCTACGAGGTCTGTAAATGGTAATTTTTAAGGAACAGACTGGACTTGGGTTTTCTGGCTGTCATTTTAATTGTTCAGATTTTCTTGCCTGTGTGATATTGTATTTGCTCCCCTTTTTCTCTCTGCTATCTTTACTGTAGGTATAATGGTGTTTCAGTTTGTGGTGGGGGACAGTTTGACAGAATTCATAGTGTTGAATGGTGATGAACATGGCACAATACTTGGCAATAATGTGTGTGTGTGTGTGTGTGTGTGTGTGTGTGTGTGTGTGTGTGTGTGTGTGTGTGTGTGTGTGTGAGTGTGTGTGTGTGTGTGTGTGTGTGTGTGTGTGTGTGTGTGTGTGTGTGTGTGTGTGTGTGTGTGTGTGTGTGTGTGTGTGTGTGTGTGTGCGTTTTTTTTTCTCCTTCACTTTGCATTTTCTCCTTAAGTCTTAATCAGTTTTTCTTTTGTTACAGATGGTGAATTTGCAGAATTTACAGCAGAGGTGGGAGGCAATTGTGGCACAGGTGGAGGAGTACTTGCAGAAGGTGCCTAGTAAGTAGTCCAGAACAGCAGATGATGTGGGTAAATCCAGTCAGAAGAGGTGATGTTCAGCTATGAGGACCAGATTGGTAGCTTATGGTAAGCAGGCATAGCAGTCAAGAGATGTGGTTGCTGTTGATTCTCCGGCACCTGAACTGGCTCAGGATGGAGCAGCAAGTAATGATATTCTGTTGGGAGTCCCGTTGGGAAGGGCAGGTCTTGAGTGTGTGTGGAATGATTGTGGGATAGCTGGGGATGAAGTCTGTCAGGGGTCATGTGAAGCTAGATGGGATGTAGGGGATATGTCAAAAGGTTACAAGGTGGGACAGGGTAAAGCAATCAGTAAAGAGGGTAGCACATGGGTGATGGTAGGGAGTTTGGTGTTATCTGTAAGGGGGGGTGGGATTGTGTTTTGAAGTTGGGTTGTATTTTGGCATATGGCTGGGTGATTGGTTAGCTATGCAAGATTTGGGGCAAGTGGCAGGGATAGTTTTTCTGACACCTTACATTCCATCTTCAGTTAAGGAGAAGATTTGAAAAGGGGAGTATGTTGATGTATTTGAATTTATTGATGCAGAAGAGGTACACTGATTGGTGGAATCAGAGACATTGAATGGCTAGGATCTTTTGGCACTATTAGTGGTGCTGGGGAGAAGGAGAGTAGGTACGCTATGACTTAGGATGTGGGATAATTGGATAGTAGGTTTTGTCTACTATATGGCCGTTTGATTGGAGAAGGATACTTTTTGGCTTTGCCACTTTTGGTTTACTTCCTTACAGTTCAGGAGGCTCAGTGTCTGCAGCCATGGATTGTTTGGTTATGGTATGACCAAAGGTTTTGGATGTGGAAGGCAGTTGATCACTCTCACCTCTGAGAGGTTAGGCATCCAGACATATGGCTAGCAACTATGATGGATACTTTTGAGATGGCTAGCAAAGTGGGGTAAGAGGGGGGAGTGTGTTGGGCTTTTAATGCAGGGGGTGGTGTAAGTTCTTGCATGCTTATTCAAAGTGTAAGGGGAGCCATCAGGCAGTGCACTGCAGTTGGCAGGAGGCACATTTGTTGACTCCAGGTTCATTTTTATCTGATATGGGTATTTACCCTTCTTCTTTCCAGGGGCTTCAGAATCTCTGAGCTAGGTGTAAATTTCAAGGGTTACAAGGAGGGGTGTCTTTCTGGGGGCAAGGGAATGGCTGGAGGCCTCATTCTCTCATTAAGATGGAGGTATTGCAATGTATGTTCCAGCAATTTCCTGATTCTTCTGTTAAAGATGAGATAATTGAGGACTTTTCTGGGGGGGTTCTATTTAATCAAGGGTAGTTGGGGATTAGGGTAATTTGTAGGAATTTGTGCTCTGTTCGGGGAAATGAAGATTTCTTAGAGGGTCTAGTAGAGAAGGAATGACAGGTGGGCAGTTGTTGGGGCCTTTTGAAACCCAACTTTTGAGAGTTTTAAGGTTACAACATTGGGCTTGGTTCCTAAAAAGGGGGCCAGTTAGGTTAGGCTTATTCAACACTTGTCATACCTGGATGGGAGCTCCATTAATGATTTAATTTCTGTGGAGGATGCCAAGGTCAGTTATGCATCTCTGGATGAAACTGTGAAAGTTATTCAGGGGTTTAAGGATCTGTGGTTAGTGAAGGTGAACACTGAATCTGCCTTTTGCCAGTATATGAGGAGGAGTGGACGTTATTAGGCATGGCAGTAGGAAACAAATTTTACTTTGATAAAGCTATGCCAATGGGATGCTCAGTGGCTTGCACTACGTTTGAGAAATTTAGCATGGTACTGAATTGGGTTTGGCAGCAGCAGGTTGATACACAGAGGGTGGTTTATTAATTAGATGATTTCTTGATAGTAGGTGAAGGATTTTTGTGAGCAGCTGAAGGTTTACGAGAGCTTTTAGGGATGTGTGAGGATTTGGGGGTCCCATTGGTTAGGCAGAAGATGGAAGGTCCAACTAAGCCAATGAATTTCTTAGGATTGCTGGTGGATACTGAATGGGGGTGTTTTGCTTGCTGGCTGATAAAATAGCCCAGCTGAAGGAGAATATTGGTCAGATGGTGTCCAAGGAGAAGGTGCAGATTCAGGAGGTTATGGAGGTTTTGGGGCTTCTGAATTTTGCATGCTGGACAGTTCATCTCGGGTGTACCTTTTGTAGCTCAGTGGCTTTTTTGTTAAAAACGGGTAAGAGCAAACATCATTGGATCAGGGGTTAAGCTGGTATGGGCTGATTTGGCACTTTGGCTATCCTTTTTGTAGGGTTTAATGGTGCTTCATTTTGGCAGACAGATTAGGTTGGTCGAGAGGAATTGCAATTGTTTATAGATGCTGCTGGGGGTATCAGAATGGGTGTATTTTTTGGAGGGGAATGGTTTGAGGCTCATTGGCCAATGAGTTGGAAGGATGAGTGGAAAAGGGATGTTGGCTTTTTGGAGTTATTGCAAGAGTGATTGAGGGGAAAGAATAATTTTAAGTCTGATAATATGGCTGTGGTGCAAGTTTTGCAAGGAAAGACTGCAAGATCTGAATTGTTGTTGTGTGTGTTACGTGAGATGGTTTTGTAGAGTTTATTAATAATTTTTTCATTCACAGGTGTGCATGTGGCAGGCATTAGAAATGAGATTGTTGACTGTCTGTCTCAATTTCAGTTTTCCAGGTTCTGAGAGTTGGCCCCAGGAGTGAGGGAAGAGCTGATGGTATTGCCAGATGAGGTGTGGCATCTTGGGTTGATGTGACCAGGAGACTGGTGTAGCATTCTTGGGCATTGTCTACCAGGAAGGCGTATAGTAGGGCATTAATTTGTTTTGATAAATTTATTTTGAAGTTGCCTGAGGATGAAAGAGTGTGGTTGGAGGAACTTTTATTGTGATATTTGGCTCATGCTTGGAAACAGGGTAAGGCGGGTGCAATTGGTTAAGATGTATTTAGCAGCTATTAGTATATTTGCACAGGTGGCTGGGTTACATGATTTTACAAAGTCCTGGATGGTTTGTCATATGTTGAGAGGATGGGGTAGAGTGGCTGGAGTGAGTATAGATATGCATTGGAAGTTGATGAGAGTTTTTGAGAGTATTATTGAGGGGGTTGGCTTTAGTGGTGGGTGTCAGTGGACTATGTTTTGTGGGTTACTTTGTGTTTATGGATGTATTCCAGGGCATTCTGAGTGTCAGAATTGTTAGGGTCATTACTTTGGAGAGATGTTATGGTTTTACAGTGTCAGTGCACATTTAGTTATTTAAATCTTAGATAGTTCTTAGGAAAGATAGAAGTGCGGGGCTTTGTCTGGTGGGTTGAGCTATGGGTTTAATGTGGACTCATGTGAAATGCCCTCAGGAATTGGTCTTTCAGCTGAAAGGGGTAAGGTGGTGATGGGTAATCAGTTTATACATGCAATAAGAAGGACATTGTGTT
Organism: Protopterus annectens; assembly: GCF_019279795.1. Lineage (NCBI taxonomy): Eukaryota > Metazoa > Chordata > Ceratodontiformes > Protopteridae > Protopterus > Protopterus annectens. The sequence goes on from NC_056725.1 coordinate 1,647,351,457, forward strand.
GCATGGGTTTTCCAGATGAGAGGCTTCCTACTCATTCTTTCTGTATTGTTAGGGCTTCGGATTTGGCACTGTTGAAGTCATCCAGACAGTGGGGTGGTGGTCTTCAAATGCCTTTTTATCTTATATTAGGTGATGGATTTGCTTGATATTTTTTTTTTGTCTTTCAGGGAAGGAAATTGTCATATTGGGCCAGTCATATATTCATTGGACAGTGAAGAGGGCAGCAATTAGGATGGATGAAAAGAACTTGGGTTTCCATCAGTTGGGGTAGACAGTTAGCTGGCATGGGATTAAAGGTCTTAGGTGGATTCAGTTTATGGATGAAACTGAAGTGATATGATCATGGACGTGAGTGCCACAAATATTGGTGATACATTTTCCTGGTAATGATTTAGGGTTAATTCTTAAGACCTGGTTGGTGGATAGGATAAGAGAGGATTTGGTTATGTTGTAGTCGTTATATCCAGGTATGTGCATTGTATGGTCAGAGATTGTATTGTGTTTGTATTAGAGGAATGCTGTTAATTTTAAGGTTTTGGAGCATGCACAGATGTTTATTAACTATAGGTTGGCATGACAATTGGGGGCATTGGGTGTGTATATGATAGAACATAGGGAGTTCAATGACAGGGACCCAGTTTGGTTTAGATCTGATAGGGTGCACTTGAACGAGTTTGACTTAGACTTGTTTAATGTACATTTAAGTTTATTTTTGGAAGGTCTGGTGAAGGGTCCTATGTAAGAGAGGGGGAACAGCCTGTGGTCAGGCTGGTGGGTGGAGAGGAGGTGCAGACTTGTCCCTCTTCTGTTTTCCCTTTTGGTGTTGAGGTTGATCCAATGATTTTGGGGGATGTAAGTGTGTGGCAGGACGCTGCTTGATGGATAAATAAGTGAGTGGAGGTATGGTCACTACGTATTTGGCCAGGGTAAGTGGTGTTCACTGCCCTGATGTATGTTATAGGGATTGTGCATGTGTGGTAATCAGGTTATTGTGTTATAACTAATACTTGAAAATATGTAACAAAGTTGTATTTGAAATTAATAAAGGTTGCTGAATGTCAGTTGATGTCATGTGAAGGGGACTGGGATAAATGAGGTTTGGGAACAAACCAATCTGTCTACGGACATCTTTGGCAAGGGTATAGAGAGTTAAATGAGGTGGGGGTGGGTATCTTTTAAGCAAGGGATTTAGGGTTGTGGAATGCAGACAGGCTTGTTTAGTTGGGATGGGAAGGGTTAATTTGTAAAAGGACTTTAGAGTAAGTGAAGTAGATGTAGGTTGGGACTTAATAGTTTTATAGGAGTGTAACTGTTAGGTGGAATTTCATTTTGGTGTGAATTTGTTACTTGCTCCTCCCTCCCAAGTTTTCTTCAATTTTATTTGCTATAGTTATGGAGATGGGTATTAAGCAGAGAAGAGGGTCAGGCTTTTCCCTCTTCTGTTCCCCCTCTTCGTGTTGTAGTTGATGCAATGCTTTTGGGAGATGAAAGTGAGTGCTAGGATGCTGATAAGTGAGCAGAGGTATGGACACTGCTTATTGGGTGCTTGACTGATAAGATAAGTGAGTGGAGGTATGGACACTGCTTATTGGGTGCTTGACTGATAAGATAAGTGAGTGGAGGTATGGACACTGCTTATTGGATGCTTGACTGATAAGATAAGTGAGTGGAGGTATGGACATTGCTTATTGGATGCTTGACTGATAAGATAAGTGAGTGGAGGTATGGACACTGCTTATTGGATGCTTGACTGATAAGATAAGTAAGTGGAGGTATGGACACTGCTTATTTAATGCTTGACTGATAAGATAAGTGAGTGGAGGTATGGACACTGCTTATTTGGGCAGAATGAATGGGGTACGCTGCCCAATGTAAGTTAATAAGGATTTTAAATGTGTGGTTACAAGGTTATTACATTAGAACTAATATTTCTAAAGATGCAATAAAGTTACATTTGAAATTAATAAAAGTCATCAAATCTCAGTTGATGTCATGTGTTTTACTGAAGGGGACCAGGACAAATGCTTATGTGTCTATAATGGCTGCTTTGGCCTCTTTCAGATATACCTAGCAAATGCCAGGAACTTGAATATTTTTCAAAGAATATCTCTTCTGAGTAAAGAATTGATTACATCATTTAATCAAAATTCTCCTGCCTTGCCTTATTTCTTTTCTAGTTTTACTGCCCTACTGCTGTATGGGCATGGATGCTTCACATGTGCCTTCTTACAAGTGTAATATAACATGGTGAGATAAAGCTTCTCAAGTTTCAGTGCAGTTCTCAAATGCATCTGCAGGAAAAAAAAAACATGAACCACACATTTCATTGAAAAATAATAGCAGATTGTAGAACAACAAATTCAGACTGGTATTAGCAGGGCTCAACATAGCTGCTGTTGAATTTAGGCTGACTTGAGTGAAAGACCTAGATGAATTATAATTTCTGTCAATTGAGTATCATATACTTCATTGGTTATGCATTCATTTCTACATGAACCACATTGCTGACTTAATATTTTGGGTGAGTGAAAGGTCCTCTTATGTTTTGGGAGCTGTCCCGCTGTTATATCCTTTTCAGGATATAATCCATATAGCTAGGGCTACTGCAGCAGTGATCAGTGTGAAGAAAACTCAGGAGTACTGACTACTGAGGTATACCCAGAAACATGGAAACTGCAAATACTCTGATTCTAGGAATGCAAATAATATACAGGATCTTTACCATTATGTGAGTCTTGAAATTCTGAAGATTGAAATTTCAGACTGTTGCTATTAATTTTTTCTTACATTAAGTTGCTACAGCTCAGGGATAAAAAAGTAGCATATGTAGTACAATAGACAAAAGTGCCTTGTGTGTACGACATTTATGTTCTACACTGTTCACAATTTTAGTCTGAGACTTCATGCTTTAGAATTATTAGTTCAAAGGCATTATATGATTTCCACATTATGCATTCATTATGCCCTTGGTTTCACACTTCTGCCCTCTATCTCACAAATCACAAATAACACAGTACATAGGACTGAATCTATGTCATTTTCATATGTTATCTTACTGTCTGTAAATTACTTCTTTCTGCTTAATAAAACATTGCTGATTCTTTCATTGACTATCATTCTGCATTGGTCTTAGCTACATCTGTACACATCTATGTTGCTTTCTTTGTCATATTTCCTGTACTCGAATAGCTATCCCATTTGTAATAGCACTCCAATAATCAAATGTTTTGGACAATTGGGCTTATCTGCAGTTACATTATTCAGTAATTTCAGTTGCACCTGCCATTTGATAAGTCATACAGTGAGATATTAACATATGTTTTGATACACTACCAGCATCCCCTTCTCCCTCCCGCCTTCTGGATGATGTTACTATACTGCTTATAGAGTGTTCAAATGGTAGCCTCACAGCTTCAGGTCTTTGTGCATTTTATGCACACTTTTGAGGCAGTTGCATAGGAAATGTTTTATTACTTGTGCTTATCAACTCTGCTAATGCATTGCAGATTTAAACACTTAGCTGTGTTTCAAATTTTATAAATGCCAGTCTATTGCCCTGGGCTGGTTTTATGAAACTAGTTAGGAAAATCAAATACAAATACACTTACATATATATTATATTTATACATAAGCATAGCCTAGCAATCAATGATCACTACTTCTGCTGCTTGTATAAATATCCTGGCTGCTTTAGTTAGTGAAAATGTAATAATTTTTCAGGCTTTAATTTATGTGTTTGGCACTCACAATTAATATTTGCATTGTAATAGTTTAGAAATGGATTTGGTATGAGTAGGCGGAGGTAGGAAGATGAAAATTTAAAACCCTCTATAAATTAAAAACTTTGGGTGCAAGTGGGTGGCAGAAATCCAAGTTGCTACACAAAAGGTCTCTGGCTGAGAGTAAAATGTATATATATATATATATATATATATATATATATATATATATATATATATATATATATAACTCCAGTAGTAGCAGTAGCAAAGGAAAATTAGTTTCTCAGTTGAAATATTGAGGCAAGAAACAAGAATACATTATGGGTTAACCAAAAAGTAACGTTTCCTTCAATAAATACTTTTATCTCTTCCCTGACTTCTCCAGATGTTGTCATAGGTTTTAAGCAGAATAACAGGCTTGCATATGTGTGCATGTGTATGTGTTTATATGAGTGTGTGTGTGTGTGTGTGTGTGTGTGTGTGTGTGTGTGTGTGTGTGTGTGTGTGTGTGTGTGTGTGTGTGTGTGTGTTTGTATGCATGTGTATGTGCGTGCATGTGTGTGTTTGTGTGTGTGTGTGTGTGTGTGTGTGTGTGTGTGTGTGTGTGTGTGTGTGTGTGTGTGTGTGTTTGTATCTGTATTTGTGTTTGCAAAAATAAGCCTGAGAAAATGTGCAATATGCCATACATAAAGGATACCTTTTCATTGTCTACAATAATTGCTTGGATATTTCTTATAGTAAACAAACCTCTGCGGCACACCATGCACTGTCAAGAAATAGATCTTACTATACATCAGCCAATAAAGTAAAAAAAAAAATACTGCCATTTGTTTTTAAATAACATGGTGTGACTACAATTGAAATTACAAATAATCTGTAGCAAATTGCAATTCGTATGCAGGCACAATGGTACATGTTTTCGTACAGTAAAGCTAAATACAGACTTGTGTAATAAGATTGAATACACTAAGCATTTATGACATTTTACACAGTGCTTTAACTGTACATTCACATGTCAAATCATAAAATACATGTAACACTTCCATTATTTAGTGTGCAGGTACCAGTGAAAACCTCTGTAAATTTGGTAGACTAATCTAGTACGATCATTGGCCTATACCTATATCAGGCATAATGATTATTATATGTATTTTGGCATGGCACTTTCTTTGTGTCATTCATTCGTGACCCATTTCTACTTTATCCATTTCTGAGTTGCAGGATAACTGTGGTAGATCCCAGCCTTCATTCGGTGAGTGAAGAGTAAAGGTCCAATACTTTACTTTTCGTTTTTAATTTCTCTAAGTCTTTTGGGTTTCTAGTACCATGACGGGGAATGGACCCCATTCCTATGCCAAAGTATGATTAAAGTTCATGGAATTAGTATTGTTTCATTCTTTCATGTCAGCCAAAAGTGCTCTTCGCAGCACCCGCAATGTGCCCAGTAATGACTCCTTCTGCAATTCGTACAGTGTTACATGAATTGGTAACATATCTAAATACAATTGTAAATTATTTTTTATAAGAAACGTTGCTTCTACTACTATTGGAACTGTCTGGGTATCTTTCTTCCACATGGCTCTTATTTCTGCCTGCAGATCCAGGTATTTTATGACTTTGTGTCTCTCTGTACGCAATGCACTGTAGTCACTGGGTGGGGCAGTTTCAATGATCAATGCTTCTCTTGTCTTATTTTCTTGGACCACTATAGCCGGTTTTCTAGCATCTATCTTTTGAACGGTTGGTATTGGGTGATCCCATGTGATATAAACTTCATCATTTTCTATGATTCTTTGTGGTTCATATTTTCAGTGTTTTTCAGCCACTTCAATACCATAATGTTAGCACAATCTCCAGTGTAAAAGTTTTGCCACATTATTATGCCTTTCAGTATACAGTCCCTCTGACATTAGTGTGTTGCAACCAGCAACAAGGTGTGTGACTGTTCCCAATTTGGTTTTACAAACCTACATTTGTCTGTTTCTCCCACATGTTCAATGGACTTTGTAAACTAGTGTGTACATAGCCCACTATCTTGGGCTGCCAATATTAACCTTTTATTTCTTGGTTTGAATTCACCTCTACTTAACCATTCCTGCGTTCTTTCCTGATCAACATCAGGCTTTTCCAGAAGCTTTCTATACTTGCAACTAGATTTATGTTTTTTCCAGATTTCTTGCCTTCTCATCTGGTCCTTCACCTTATATTCTCTTTTTGTTTGTTTTTTGGCACATTCAGTTGCTGCCTGGTTTTTATCTACTTCTGATTTGATTTCCATTCCTGCTTGACATCAATATGCTTCTGCTAAATTAAGCAGAGATGTCATCTTAGATTTATTCTCCTCATATTTCAAAAATTTCACTACATTTGGATCTTGTGAGGTCAGTAAATATGTGTGGAGTCCCACAATTGCAGATCTATACATGTAGTCAATTTCAAGGAGGGCCATCCCGCCTTTGGAACGGGGAATATATAATCTTGGTATACACTGATTTTTATAAATCATTTGGTAAGCATGACACATCCTTCTTGTTTTAATATCCAGTCTATCCAACACTTTTTGGGCCAGTCAGTCACTCCAAAACTATAAGTTAGGACAGGAAGAGCAAATTGATTTATAGCTTGGATCTTGCTCTTAGATGTCAATGCTGTTTTCAGGATTAATTTAAGTCTTCTAAAGTACTCCTTACTGAGTTTTATTTGCATTTGTTCATGTTTTATTGCTGATCCTTCATCAGTTCCCAAGTATTTATACACTCCCTCTTGCTCAAGTTTTTTTTATATCACATTCTTATCCCAAACTGATGTTTTCCTGGTGCTGCAGTTTTCCTTTTTTAAAGGTTGCTTTTGCACATTTATCAAGACCAAATGACATTCCAATATCATCTGAAAAAAAATTGACAACCTGCAGCTGTGCTTTCAGTTCCTCATCTAATGAGCTCTACAGTTTTAAATCATCGACAAAGAGTAGATGAGAAGTCATTATACTTTGTTGTTTTCTATGAGCCAAATTGTAGCCATAGCCTAAGCTGTTAAGTAAACATATTAATGGATTAACGGCAAGGCAGAATAGCAACGGTGACAAAGAGTCACCCTGGAATATCCTCCTTTGAATTGTTATCCATGGGATAATAATCTGTCCTTTATCATGGCTTAATTGCAAAGTGGTCTGCCACTGTTTCATGGTTACTGTAATGTAGTCAATCAGTGTAGGGTGTATCTTATATCTTATACATTTTTAAGCACTCTTGTATCCATGAATGTGGGATACTATCAAATGCTTTTTTGTAGTGAATCCATGCCATACTTAGATTCTTCCCCTTCTTACAGTTCTCCACTATAACTTTGTTTAATAACAAAAGATCCTTGGTTCCATATGACTTTCTTGTATTGCCCTTTTGTTCTACTACCAAAATTGAGTTTTCTTCTAAATGACTATAATCTCTGTCAGCATCAATTCCCATGTATTGTTTATACGTCATTGAAAGACAAGTTATTGGTCTATAATTTTTGGGTAGGTTGCAGGTTCACTCTTAAGTAAGAGCATTGTTTTTCCTGTTGCTAACCAGTGAGGTGTGTGTTTAGGGTGCGCATATAAATAGTTCTTACACATGGCTAAATCCTCGTGCAAAGAAGTTAATACTTTAAGCCAAAAGTTAGGTACTGCATCTGGGCCTTTTTGGGGTTTTCCAGTTAGAGGCTTTTCTCAACTTTGTTTTCAATCTCTCTGGAGGTTATTTCATTCCATTTCATATCCTGTATCTTTAAACTTTATTCTTTCTTTTACTTCTTCTATCCATTTAGCATCTTTGTTATGTTCCACAGGATCGTCATAGATAATTCTCCAAAATGTATATACTTCCTCTTTTTTTGCCGATCTTTCAATTCCTTTTACTGTATTTCACAGTTCTCAATAAAACTTTTTTGGGTCATCAATAAATTGCTTATTTTGTGCCTTTCCCTTATATTTATCTTCGTATCTTCTAAGTCTTTCTGCCTGTTTTGAAATTTTTAGTTTATCTCCAATACTGCATAATAGATCCTGGTCTGTTCTAATACTATGCATTGCTTTTATCACATCTATCTTTCTTAGTATTTTTGTTGATCTATTCCCTCTTCTATAATCTTCTAACAATGACACTTCTTGTCTTAGCTGCTTTATAGTTTTCTCTAGTCGATATTTCCATGATGGTATTCACTTTCGCCCCCTCTTTTCCCTCACTATCCTGTGTTCCTCTGGTAGAACTTTATCAGTTATTAATTTAGCAGCACAGCAATATATTCTGTTTACTTCTTCCAAGGTGGTGCAGCGATAGCATTGTTGCCTCACAGCAAGAGGTTCTCCCGTTCGATTCTCGGCTTGGATTGGGAGGGCCTTCTGTGTGGAATCTGCATGTCCTCCCCACGGTCGAGTGGGCGTTCAAAAGATATGCGTTGAATGGGCATGCCTTCGTTGAAGGTTGGGCATCAAGCTGGTGACTTGACACCATAAAAAACAACTGCCAATTATTAGAGGACCGGAGTTCCGCTGTGGCGACCCCTAAAGCTGAAAGACAAACAACAACTTCTGTTATATCGCATGGATCTCTATGGACAATCCTAATTATTGTGTTCAGTTGTTTTATCAAGCTTCTGACTTTTGGCTTTTTATTAACCTTCTGCAGTCTATTTCTCTCATTGATCTTGATATATCTGTCTTTGCCTATTAAATTAAGCAACTCATCTCTTAACTCCTTTTCTTCCATACTGAGGGCACATCCCTTGTTTTCCGTTTCTTGCAGGCATTCTATAGAAAGTTCTATAGCATCTTCCTGTGTCACATTCTCTACGATTTCATCCTGTGTCACTGTTGTTCTGTCATATGGGAACTCACTGGCCTATCACTCCTCAACATTGACTGCATCAGAGTTTCCACAGTTTCCTGTCCCTTTCCTTTCTGTCTAGCTTCAAATGAACGTTTATACTGGTTTTCTGTTGGAAGGCTCCAAATATTTTGATATGGCACCTGACCAATTGCTTCCTGTTCCACTGGATTCCCCTTAATTTGATATCCATTGCTTTGTCCTGTTGTGGTGCTTTCTGTATTTGATTTACTACACTGAATCCTTCTCTTTGCAGCTGTTCCATAACCTCAATTTCTATTTCTTTGACTTCTCCATTACTAATCTCTTTTTCTACTTTTCCTCTTATTCTTCTTATTTTTCTGTATTGCAAAGTTTTCCATATCCAGATTCCTTTCCCTATATTTGTCTTCAAATATCTTTGGTGCTGCTCTTTTTGTATTGGTTAGTTTTGCTTTCTCCTTTGCATAAATATTAGACCATAGTAAATCTCTTTTCCATTCCCCTGTCCATATTTCTTCTTCACATGTCTCCTGATCTTCTTGTTTTCCTTGTTCTGGGGACTCACTCCATCATGCTGTGATGTAGTCTGTTTTAAACCTTCTACATTAAGTCCTTTACTTTGCAGGCACTCCATAACTTCAACTTCTATTTCTATAACTTCTGCTTTACTAATCATATTTTCTACTTTACATCTTTGTGCTATTAATCTTTCTATTGTGAAATGTTCCATATCTGGATGCCTCTGCCTGTATTTCTCTTCGAATATCTTTGAGACTGCCTTCTCTGTATTAGTTAACTTGGCTTTCTCCTTTGCATAAATATTGCACCATATCAAATCTCTCTTTCTTTCCCATGTCCATGTTTCTTTTTTATATTTTTCAAATATCTCCAGGTTTTGTTGTTTATATTTTCTCGCTTCCTTAACTACTTCTTTTTCCAAACAGATCAAAATTTCTTGATCTATATACTGTTTTTCAAAAATCTGTTGTAGTAATGAATGTAATTTTTTATTTGAAGCTTCTGACAGTTTTTCCTGAGGAAGTATTTTTCTTGCCTCTAATTTCTCTCTTAATCGTTTTGTATATCTTGTGTCTGGAAATTCTGGGATTATTACATAATAGTAACTATACATAATTTCTTTCTTATCTTCAATAGTCCACTCTATTGTCTTTATGGCTCTTCTTTGGCCAATCAATTTTTGTCATGTTTGTGGACTGCTACTTCCTTCTACAATGGGGGGTCATCCTCCCCCTGAGGCCTGGCCCCGTTGTAGGAATGTTTCTGTATTTTGAGGATTCTACATGTTTCTACTACTTCTCTTTATGCTCCTATACTTTTCTTTATTCATTTTATGAAGATACATCCACAGCAGATGTATGTCTTTTTCAGGGGTAATTCTGGGATACCATCTCTTATGTAACTAGCTGAAGGTTGCACAGCAGATGATGGTGATGACAGAAAGAATTAAATCAGGATCTAAAGGTTGAAGCTAATTAGGGGGTCATAGCCTTAATCATGTGTACTAAACTACCAGCCATATTTGTTTTTGGATACATATTCCCTGCATATACCAGTCACTTTGTAATCGTGCCACTTTCTTTTCCAGGGAAAGATACTTTAAAAGTATACTGCATTTTGGTTTTCTGATATGTGTCTGTAACTACCATCTCTGTAAATATTATACCCTCCCCTAAGTTAGGACATGGAAATGCATTAGGTTTAACATGCATAACCAGTTAGCATTGGGTACCACTTACAAATCACTGCTGTTGTTACCCATCTGTTGCAGAGGCCAGTGAAGGCATTCATCTGCTGTACCCATGGCCAAGACTCAACAATAAGTCAGAACATCCAAGCTCAGGGAGACTGAGCATTCTTTCAGATACTCTCCTCTAAGATTTAGTCACTTTTTCTGGACTTCAGCTGCACTAAACTCCTGAAGTCATACCAGATATGAATAATATACAATATTGCATTTTATTTAGGGGTTAAATTATTTATTCATTCAATCATTTGAGTGCAATATAAAGATTTGCAATGTATAAGTGAGTAAATGCTAGCAGATCAGTTAGAAGGTAAATTTGTAAAAGTAATAACTGAACTGAATGGAAGGAAAACAGGAATGGAAGGGCACTCAGTCATGATGCAAACACCCTTACCCCTCTTAATAGCAAACAGTCTATTGGATGAAACATACTTTGACTATTCAAGAGCACTTAAAACTAACTTTTATTGCTAAAGTAATAAAAAAATCAACAAAAGAAATGACATCTTGGCAACAAGCTTTCAATAGGTTCTAAAGGCATGAAATATACCAAAACCAATATATGCACATTGGTAGAAACATCAGAAACAATACATCATCACTGAAAAGGAAATAAATAACCATAAGAAGATGTAATTAAATGATTCAATCTATTAAATAAAAAATTATCATACATATTACATAATTAAATCACTGTTAGGTACTTTAGGCTGTATAATTTTAAAGTAAACATAAACTTTTATTCTACTTATAGAATAAGAATGTCAGAAGCGCAATATAATAATTCTTCATTTCAAGATGTATACATGATAAAAAAGACAGCAATTTATGACTGGCTGTATGCTTAACTCCAAAAGGATGTTTACAGTCTTTGAATGATTTCTGAAATACATACCATTTTGGTTCCCTATTAAGTAAGCGAATGCTTAATATAGTGAATGCTGTTTAATCAACAGCTAAATGTCGAAACAGCAAAATCCCTAAGACACGGAACAGCGATTTTTTTCCCAGGGAAAAAAATCACTGTGCCATTTTCGGGACTTTGCCATTTCCTCCACTGTGGTGAGATCTCGGAGTTGGTATATTTAAGTAGGGGGTATGGGGGGAGCTGTGCAAAGCCCCCCACATTATTTTGTATTTGTTTTTTTTTTTTGTTTTATTTTTTTGTGGACCAGCGATTTTTTTTTTCCCTAGGGAAAAATCGTGCTTCTATTTGTTCAGTATTTTGTGTGCAGTAATATACATACACATCAATTGGTGACTTACTATTTATTGAATGTATTGTCTTATCACAGGTGCAAAGCAGGTTGCCATATTTATCGGAAGAAACTATATCAAATACACATCCTATCAAACATTATCAAATCAAATGTACCCAATCAAGTATGCTTTCTTTCTGGTTGGGTGGAGCTTTTCTCCCCGGGCCTCCGCTGAAAATGGACGTATATCCATTTGGACTATCCCGGTCAACAAATTTAAAATAAAAAATAAATAAATGAATAAAATAAATGTGATGTAATATCCCTTCTGGCAGGTAAACAGGAATGTACATAGCAAGAGGTCATTGGATTTTATATCTGAATAATACACATTGGGTGCCACTTCAATGCATACAATGGATTGTCACTGTAAAAAGTAAAGCATAGCAATGGCAGTCTACATTCCTGATGTACATAACACTGCCCCAGATGTAATAGGAAGTGTGTACAGGACTGTTAAATTCCAGAGACTGAAGGATATGCTAATTATAGATGAATGACTACATAAACGTGTGTGTGAAACAAAAGATGAAAAGTACTGGTGTTACTCATGTTAAACACAAGATCACTGCAATCATTGAGTAATAACTTGTAGTACAAGTTCAGGTGAGATATTATTCAAAAGTAATCCACACACTTATGTTTCCGATCCAATTAAAGTTGAAAAATGTAAGATAATATCTTCCCTAAAACATAAAGCGGATGCGCCTTCTTCAATTCCCTGTGTTAGCTGTAGAAGGTGTACTTTCTGAAATGCCATTGGAAGTAGCAGTTCAAATGCCAAGCCATAAAAGCTTTGCACAAGTGGTTAACTGACAGGTTACGAAAACACATATGTCATAAATTCTTAGGACCAAGTCTTTGCAAGACATAAACATGAGTTAATAGCAGCCTAAGAGTGGGCCATTCTTATCCAAAAGCTTGTATGATTCTGCTCCCATCACAACAGTGATTATGTTATCAACAGCATAGAATATTATGGATTTATGCTCTGGTATGGATGATGGATGGGGCATATGTGCATAAATAAGCTTACAAATTGTTGGCAAATGTATGTCATGCATGGATTTGTAGATAACACTGGGGAACAAAGATGCTGTCATTTGTTTACTTTGTCATGTCATCTAAATCTTACAAAGCATATAATATTCTATGGAGTCTATTTTTTGAAGTATGTGCCATAACTGTTTGCATCCCATCAGTTAAATTTACTCTTTGTGGCTTTAAACTCATGGCAATAAGGACTGTAAGATGCAATTTGTCTAATGCTGAGGTTAAATATACTATTTCCATTTATCAATAAACATTTGTGAAAAATTCAGACCTGTGCTTTAGCTACTCTTTATGGCTCCTCCGTGGTATTTCAGTCACTATGGAAACAGCTACTGGCATTTTGCTTTCTTGATCCAAGAGGTATAGGTGTAGCTTATGAACTACTATGCTCTAAGTTTCCAAATCAAGCTGTGACAGTTTTTAATTATTTTGAGAAATATTACTTGCCTGGTAAGTTGAGAAAAATGTCTACTAGAGGTTGCATAGTTGCATGACTGCCTCCACTTTTTCCACCTACATTTTGGAGTGTTACTATGCTGAATGATTTTGCACTACCTCTTATTTAAAATGCAGTAGAAGCATGGCTTAGGCAATCCCAGTATCTAATTGGATATAGGAAAGGGCATCTGCATTATGTACAATATGCAGTTGTGCAGGAGGAAAACAGGACTGAGGATGCTCATGCCTGTCTTCTTGCTGATATGTTGGGAAGTCCAAAAAGGTGCACAAGTAGTAAGTGGAAATCAGCAGTGAAAGCAATGCTGGTGAGGTATAGTAAGTACAGCCTTCCAAACACTATTTCAATAGTGCTTCAGTTGTGAGGATAAGGCTGATAAACCCAAGATGTCACTCATATGTAATGTATCTGAATGTTTCCTTGGAAACTGTATTTACATTGCATATATACTACTTTTCTTGTACAGCAACGCTACTGTGAATTTGGTTTGTGTACGTATGATACTGGGGTTATTACTTGTGTGAAGGGATGTTTGGCATTTCTAACTTAATTTTAGTTCACATTGCTCATTGCGTCTGCCATGTGGGTCACCATTGCTATATTAATTTTTAATAAGATGTACCATGGTACATTTGACATAGCAAACCACCAGATTTACAGAAACATACTAAAATCTCTGTCATTAGACCCACTTTCCATAAAATGGTTCCAATCCTACCTTGACAAACGACAGCAAGCAGTACTTTGGCATAACACTTTATCCACGCATCTACCGTTACCTTAGGAGTCCCTCAAGGGTCCATACTATAGTATCTTCAGACTCTACCACCAAACTACTAGGTGTCACCATCGACAATAATCTGAACTTCGACCTCCACAACAACAATGCCATAAAGACTGACAACAAAAAAATTGGCACTCTCTATAGGATTAAACCCTTCCTTTCCCCTACTGCTAAAACTACTATTGCTCACACTCATTTGATCTCTACACTCCTTTATGCCTCGCCCATTTTTACTAATCTCTCAAAGAATAACCTCAGCAAATTGGAAATGTCCTATAATAACATTGCACGATTTGCTACAAGCAACCCATTTCGAACCCACCATTATATAAATTTAAACCAGCTAGGATGGTTAGAACTACAACACCTGATTAAATTTCACCAACTAACCATTGCCCACAACATTATTTATAAACCTTCTAATACTCCAAGTTTATCTAGCCTCATCACCCCCTATAAAAATCTGAAGTCCTTACACTCATCACACAAACTTCTTGTATACACCTCTAAACCTAAGAACAGGGCTGGGGATTATATCTTCTCTAATACTGTAGGTAAATCTTGGGATCTTCTCTCTAATGACCTCTCCTCACTCACCTCTTTATCTCTCTTTAAAAACTGACTTAAACTTTACCTCAAATCACACTGGCTATGCCCCTGTTCCAAACCAGACTAGTCCTCTACCTCTACAAACTTGACTTACCTATCTAGTGCTTACTACCCTCTGTTATATCTTCCGTCTTATTATATTTTTCTTATCTATCTTTTTTTACATTATTTCTATCCTCTTTATAAACCTTTTGTTAAGTAAATCCATTGCAACATCACTACACATCCAACTTCCTTTTTCTATTTCTGACTTAACCTGTATTATGTCTCCATACATTCAATTTGCACTGTTTTTGACTCTTAACCTCAGTGTACATCCTGCTAAAACCTCTAGGTTGTACTGCACATTGCCATTGTTGATTATTTTTTTACTATGATAATTGCTATTTTTATTATAATATCTGATTTTTGTTTGTTGTCTGTACTTATATTTTGTATTGGATCATGTCTTGGAGCTTATCTCCCTGGGACTCTACTGAAAACAGACATATATCCAGTTAGACTAGCCTGGTCAACAAATGTAAAATAAAAGTAAATAAAATAAATGTCACCATGATGTGTTGCATGTAACCAGTATTCTGTTGTTTTTCAATAAGATGGCTTACATTTTCAATGAGATGACACTTGATGATTTGCTTTTGATATAATATTTCTGTCCTAATTTCTGCAAATCTTTTGGGTTTCTAATACCATGATGGGAATGGACCCCATTCCTAAGTCAAAGTATGATTAAAGTTCATGGAATTAGCATTGTTTCAATCTTTGATGTCAGCCAAAGGTGCTCTTCGCACCACCCGCAATGTTCCCAGTAATGACTCCTTCTGAAATCCGTTCGGGGTTACATGGACTGGTAAGATATCTAAATATGATTGTAAATTCTTTTTTATAAGACCCGTTGCTCCTACTACTATTGGAACTCTCCTGGTATCTTTCTTCCACATGGCTCTCGTTTCTGCCTGCAGATCCTGGTATTTTATGACTTTGTTTCTGTCTGTGATAAGACTTATGTTTGATAAATAGTAAGTCACCCATATACATATATGAATATATATATATATATATATATATATATATATATATATATATAGATATACACACACACACATATGTATATGCATATATATATATATATATATATATATATATATATACATATATATATATATATATATATATATATATATATATATATATATATATATATATATATATATATATATATATGTATATATATATATAGTTGACAATCACATGGTCAACATACAGAAGCTGTGCAGTCCCTACATGCCAATAGATGAAATGTCGAGAACCAACATTCCTGACTGTCCAAACTTACTCTCCTTATGGACCTATGTTAGCACTTGATCCTGCATCAGGCACAGTTGGTTGTTTCTGAGTTCAGTGTATTTTTCAGGTATGATGGTATTTGAGCTTCTCACTTTTGAGGATAGATTGCAGTTATTGTTTGACTTGACCTTCTATGTGTCATGCTTGTGATGGCAAACACACACTCACACACACACACACACACACACACACACACACACACACACACACACACACACACACACACACACACACACACACATAAGGGACTGTAGAAGCATCAGATATCACTACATTTGAGTGATAAGCACTGCTCTTGAGAAAGATGTGAGAAGGAAGTGCCTTTTTAAACATTCTTTATTTCATACTTGTGCCAATTTTCATTTATTTGGTATTAACAGGATTAATACCCAAGTACACACAATCACAAAAAACAAGTTCAGATTATTAATTTGGATGCACTTTCTTCACTAGGATTAAATGAAGTATTATAAAGACATTATGGATTGTTCTTATAGTTTACCAGAAGGTGTCAGTATATTAATAGTTAAAATAAGTTTCATCATCATCATCATCATCATCATCATCATCATCTTTTCTCATTTTGTACACGGGGTCAGGGTGTTATGTAAACTATTGCCACCTCTATTGATTCATTGCCACTCTCCTACCTTCTTCGGCAGTGATGTCTGATTGTTGCAGATCTTTTGTCATGTAGTCCACCCATCTCTTTGCTAGATTTCCTCGCACTCTCTTGCCTTTTTTCTGTTTCTCTCAAATGCTCCCAAACAAATCTTTTGCACATGTACATGACTCATCATAATCTGTTTTCTTTGACCTCCAATTAGAGCTGTTTTGTCTTCTATTTTGATGTTATCATTTCTTCATTTGTCCCCCAATATGCATCTTATCACCATCTCAGGCACTTCATCTCCATCATCGCTAGCTTCCACAACTGCTCTGCCTTTGCTGCCCAAGTATCCGTACCATATAGAAGTGCTGGTTGTGCCACTGTTTTGTTTCACCTTACTTTTCAGATTTTTGGCACTCTTCTGTCACAAAATACCCCTGGCATTTTGTACCATTTGGTTGTAGCCCTTCTGATTGTAGTTTTGACCTCCTTATTTAGACTTCCCTTCTGTTCATCAAAAAACCCAAGATAGACAAATCCATTAATCTGTTTCACTATTTCTCCTTTTCTTTCAGTTTTCAGTTTTTATCTGCTGTCATAACAACTACATTGTCTGTACTCAGTTTCATCCCATGTGCATGCAGTTTTGCATTGCATTCCCCTGTCCTTTGCTGAAGTTCCTGCTCAGAGCCTCTAATGCCACATCATATGCAGGGAGAAACCTTGTTGATCTGTCATCATCAGTATGAACAGTAGCGAACTGTGCGTTTAACAGTGATGCACCCCTGTCCCACTGGGAAACCTTTCCCTGAGTCCAAACATTGCTGTTTCTTGTGTTATTGAGTCCCCGTCCCTGTACATAGCCTGAACTGATATTGCCAGTGTCTCTGGGAATTCAAACCTTCACAGAACTGCCAAAATAAGCTTTCTTGGGACCTTGTCCATGCCGAGGAATGAACAGTCAGATTTCTAACTCATTTCTAGCTCCATCTCTGCTATTTTTCACATTGCAAACATCAGGTGCGTTGTACTGCATCCTGATTTGAATCCAAACTGCTCATTTTCCATTTTATTTTATACTGCTGTATTTATTCCATTATCAGTCACTCTAGCCAGCAATTACGTGTACTGTGACAGGAATTTGCTACTTTTATACTGTCCACAGTTTTGAATTGCAGCTTTGTGCTTGTTCACTGGCACTAGGATGCTAATTTTCAGTCATCTGTGATATGCCTTTCTATCCATAATGCTGAGTACCTTCAGAAGCCAATAGTCCTCTAAATCACCCAACATCTTAATCATATCTGTCATAACCTCATCTGGGCCTGCTGCTTTTCCTGACTTTATTTTCCTTAGTACTCTTATTATTTCTTCTTTGGTAGGCCCTTCTTCCTCTTTTATAATACAGTAGTTTTTTTTTTTTCTTGTACCATTTAGAACGTGCTAGAAGTACTCTTTCCATCTGTCTTTAATATCCCATGGACTGGTAAGTCAGCTGCTGATGGCATCTCTTATGAATGGCGTATGATGACTGTCTTGTTTATCTTTCTGTCTTTGCCTTACAACCTGATAGAGTTTTTTTGTGCTATCTGCAGAGCCTCTTTCTTGAAGCTGGTACAGTGCCTGTGATGCCTTGTTCCTGACTGTTGTGAATTCTCTCATACCCTCTGTTAGCCAACCAGTATTCATTCTTAGCCTGGTCCATCTTTTCTGTATGCTATTTTTTCTTGTACTCCTGTCTCTTGATAGCTTCCTGTACTTCTGCATTCCATCGCCAGCTTTAATTATGTACCTTACTTTTTCATCTGGTTCAGCCACATATCTATTCTATAGTTTTCATATATGCTGTGTTAGGATGTTGTCATTTGTCTATGACTCCACCTATTTCCTCTTCTTCCTCATGTGGTAGACCCTGAGTATTTTCTTGAACTGTTGTGCTTCCACTGCAGTCAACTTCCAGGACTTCAGCCTAGTATTTGTTGATCTCAGAGTCTTTTCAGATTACTGCTCACAGCAGATTGAGGACACCAGTGTTTATGCTTTAATCTTATTATTCCACTCTGGTTGACTACACATTCTTAGATTCTAGCCCACTGCTCTTTCCTTGCAAGGAGGAAGTCTAATTGAGTTGCATGGTGGTCACATTGCATGTCATTGTGTGATTTTCATACTGAATCATGTGTTGACCACGATAAAGCTATTTGCCAGACAGAAGTCTAGAATGGCCTTTCCTCCTTTATTCCAGTTGCCCCATTCATAAGACCTAGGCAATCCACATATCCTATTCTGTTTGCCCCAATAAGAGCATTCAGGTCTCCCATGCATTATTTCCTCTCCATCATACATCCTGCTGTGGGGGATAGGCGGGGATTATAAATCTTGACCTAGCTTTACTATGGAGTCTGATTGCCAAGAGTATATCACTAATTCTGGTAACATTCCTCACTGTCTTCAGAATGCTCACGCTCACCACAATTCACTTAGTATTTTTAGTCTGTCATTCCCATGAATAATAGACTGTGGATCCTTAGTCAAATGACTTTGTTGTATTGCACACCTATTCTTTTGTATGCACAGGATGTTCAGACTCATCCTTACCATCATTTCATCCACTTCCATACTGTGCCCTTTCAATGAAAATATATCAAGTGTAGCAATTATTTGTTTAACAGGTTGATTGGTTCAATGTTCAGCTTTTGTTCAACAGCACTTCTCGCCTTTTATTGGATGTAGTAAGTACAAAATTATAATTTTGTGAAATCATTCCTCTTCAATTATTTAAATTTATTGGCCATTCCACTGTATTTCATAGAAAAAATACAAAGTGCCCACATCCTTTCAATCTATCTTGCTCTTTTAAATTAGTGGTTGCCCACTTAGACAGCTAAAGCTTAAGTTACCCCCACCCCTTCATATCTAACTGCTTAGTGCACACTGCACTGCTTAGGAAATTAACCCATTTTTCCATCTTACCTTTAAAATTTGCAACATCTATTGCAAGACCACCAATAATTGGAGAGCCCACATTCTATCTGTTAGTAGTCATCTTGGGATTAGTGTTTCTGTTTTCTACTGGTGAAAGAAGGAGCACAGGGACATTATTTTCTGTAGACTGCTGATCACTGGAAAGCCTAATGACTGCTTCATAGGTCATAGCTTGGAATTTCTGCAAGAGAAGGAGCAGAGTGCATTGGTTCCTGACTGTTTCTGCTTGGGCAGTAAGTGTCTGTGCTTGACATTCCTGATTGGTCTGATTGCTATGCAAGGCATCAGCCAGGAAAAGGCTACAACAAGCCTACAGACCCTTGCAACATCTGGGAAAAAACTGTGGATCACCAAACAGGCTGTGTCCTGCTTCTTATCTTGGGATTGGTGCTAATGTTTTGCTTTTGGAGAGAGAAGAAACAAAGGAGCATTATATCCCAGCAGAGGGAAGCTGTGGTGAGGCCAGCACTAGTAGTAGCCAGGCTGTAGTCATTCCCATGACTCCCCTCTTTTCATCATTCTTGACAATCTAATCCTTTGTTTTAATAAGTACTGCTTGAAATGTTTCTAACTTCAGAATATCTGCCTAAATACTACAACCTTAACTTTTCAGGGTCTACTTATTAGTTTCCCCTCACGTGTCTGTCAGTACACCTTGAGTGACATTTTTCCTGTAAAAGCACAACAGAAATTTCACTGGTACCTAGTTGCACACAGAACAACTAGTTTGCAGTGACAAGCACTAACCCCAGAGTTGTAAACCACTCCTGACATTGCTTTATATTCTCAATCCAACTGTCTAATCAATAAAAAAAAGTTCTGTTGCCATGTATATGAACTTTCCCAGTATCTCTTTTACCAGCTTGGTGGATATGGGCATCCTGAGGCAATGTAGAAATTGCCTCATGTTTACTGACAACCAATTAATTCTCAAACAAACTGATATGTTATGTGAGATGTGTATTGTGTCACTGGAGGCAAAGCTCTCACATAAAAGTACTCGTAATGTCAAAGGTTGTCAGTAGTACATACACTGCACCCATCACACACAATTCAAGGCAGGCATATAGACCCACATATGCTGAGGCACTTAAATGCAACCTCCCTAAACACTAAGGACCTCCTAGATGAAGTACACATGACAAATACCCTCAGCAGCCCTGAATGCACTCTGTCAAAACACCCACATCAACACATACAGCCACATTTCATGGAGCCTCTACGTCTAAGCCCATAAGACAAGCCACCAGACAATCCAATATTCTGGTCATTGGAGACTCCATAGTGGGACACACTGGTGTCCCTGTCACCAGGCTAATTAAGGAGAAAGTCATGGTCAGTTGCTCATCAGGGGCTAGGCTTCACTATATTATGCACTCACTCAGGACATTGGACCACAAGTATCAGCATGACTCAGTCATAGTCCATGTGGTTGTAAATTACCTGAGATGTACCTCCCTAGACTATATGAAGTGGGACATCATGAAGCTCTCAGAATATGTGTCACAGGCTGGTATGACCCTAGCATTGAGCAGCATTTTACCTTCTCCAAGGATGATGCCACAATATGAACAAAAAATGACTGACTTTATTAATTGGCTTAGTTTTTGGTGTCATTCTAAGGGAGTGCAATATTTGTCAGCATGGAAGGAGATGGTCAACAGAGCACGCTGCTTTGCCAGGGATAGTATGCACTTCTCCCCTCTAGGCTTTCAAATATTAGATAAAACAATGTCTTCTCCCTTAGTGCCTTTTTTTTAGGCAATGCCAAACTGAAAGTACTTCCAACATAGCAAATCAAAACCAAGAAAATCTAAAGGTATTATTGCTCAGTGCTAGGAGTCTAAACAAAAAACTCCACTCCCTAGAGGCTCTGTTCACCCTAGAAAATGCTGACATCTGTGCGGTCACTGAGACATGGTTTAATGCCATGGAGAGCACACCAACAGTGCAAGGTTATAATGCATTCTGCACATTTAGACCAACTACTACACAGATGGGGGGCAAATTCAATAAAGCTAACACTGTCATTTCTTTTTTCCATTTGCACATTTCTGCATGATGAGAACATGGGCACAGCAATTTTTAGATTCAGTAAACTGTAGTGTCATGCAATCACATGCATTCACGTGCAATTACGGAAACTTTTGTGGAATGCAAATTTCATCATAAGTAGCTGAAAATTATGGTAATGAAGTGACACAATATGGTTGAGTGATCCAACAACCTTCAACAGAACTGTGTAGACTCGGGTCTGTGTTGGTAGTGTACGTGGAAATTTTCCATATACAGGAGTGTACACGGAATAAAGGGCATGTAAAGCTCCAGATATACTGACAGAATGGCTATGAGAAGTTTAACAACACACATGTAATGGTGATGTATACACTGTGAATGTCCAGAAGCATCAGGAGGGTGTGTCAAAATAGTATACATTTAAAATATTTTTAATCACATGTTGGCACAGTGCGGTGCTTGCCACATAAGATTTTAAATATGAATAACAGAAATATCATTGAAAAGAGAAGAATCGTAGTGTCACAGTAGATGCACTAATACCCTGCTTGTGTCTTTAAAGTAGTGCTCCTGTGCTGTTGCCCAGCTTATATGGCTATTGACCCTGTAGTTCCCAGGCTTCTGGCATAGATATTATGTAAATGACTGCAAAAAGCAGTGGATTTGTTGAATCACAAAAAGCAGGAACAGTGTAAGGCTGTACACCGTGTAAGCTCCTACACAGTGTTTATGTTTCCCATGGATGTCAATGTCATTGGGGGGGGGGGTTGTTTTTTTGAGTGTATTGTGTGTGCTTGCACAGTGTGCATCTTCATGCAAATGGTTATGGCCATGCATACCTTGTTTGCAGGACCAGACAATCCACGTATCGGATATCAGCTAGATATCCAAAAATAGAGACCGTATGCATTCATTCAACATTGCTGAGCACTGCATGGAAATGCACAAAACTGGAAAGCAAGGCTGCGCTCTGCTCATATCCTCCACTTATAGTTCTTTGCAGTACTACCCCTGTGGTGCCATGCCTTAGGTATTGGACTGAAATGCAGATGGTTCTGGTTTCAAATACATGGCATGCTAACTTTTCTCATACTGTTCTAACATCGCAGCTTATACAAATGAAGTGTAAGTAACATTAATTACCATTTCCTGTAGGTTTCATGACAACAGGGGATGAAAAAAAAAAATCACACGCCTTATCTTAGTTATTCACAGCTGCATGCTGATATGCACAGCTACTACTTTGCACTGAAGCAGGACCTTTAAATCATGTTAATTATATCCTACGCAGGTTAATTCCATCTTAATTAGTCAATCCCACATGGTGAACTTACCCAACAAATGTATAAAGTATGCATAAATCCTACAGTCTGTTTTTTCCCTCAATACTTCAAGATCATTGGAGTAGAGACTTGCAAATTTTAACTGAGATACTGTTGGGGCTGCTGCAGATATTCTCCATCTGTATGTGTTCAAAGCTGAAGCCAGTGCTGCTGGCACTGCTGACAATAGGCCTAGGCCAAGAAGGAGAAGAGTGTTCAGGCCGAGGGTAACCTTCGAGGTGTTACATGAGCTGGAGATTGTAGAATGCAACTGGGTGGACAGGGACATATTACAGGAATTCTGTGAGATCTGCCGGCCTCTACTCAAGCCAGAGCCAACTGAGGGGAACCCATCCCAGTGGAAACTAAGGTATGTGTAGCCCTTAGGATATTAGCTACAGGTACTTTTCAAAGACCAACTGGGGACATGATGGGGGGTGTCACAGAAATCAGCATCCAGGATACTCCATCAGTTCCTGGATGCTATGGTCCTACATGCCAGTGAGCACATATCATTTCCCCTTACATCTGAGGAGAGGGCCAGCAATATGCAATGGTTCTACCATATTGCACATTACCCTGAAGTACTAGGTGTCATAGATTACACGAATGTATACATCAAGGCACCACCTGGTGAGCAGGGTAGAATCTACATTAGCCAGAAGAGATACCACTCCATCAACTGCCAACTTGTATGCAATGGCCAGGGGATTATCTTGAATGTGTATGCTGGCAAACCTGGCAGTTTGCATGACTCCCATATTTGGTACACATCACAGTTGTACCAGATGTTTGCTAGGGGGGACATCCCACAGGGCCATTTACTGGGGGATGCTGGCTATGCCCTGGAAACATGGATGATGACATCCATCAGAAATGCACACACACCCAAGGAAGAATGCCAAAATAAGGCACATGCACAAACTAGAAGCATCATAGAGCATGTGTTTGGGCTTCTGAAGTCACAGTTCCAGTACCTAGATATATCTGGTGAGCATTGCAGTGTACTCTATGTACATGTACACAAATATTTACAGTATGTGCTATGCTCCACAATCTGAACCATGGGGAAACAGCTGCAGTAGGATCAGCAAGGGGAAGGAGCACACATCAACTATCCCCCACCAACGCCTAGGTTACCACTGTCACAGTCACAGGAGGGCTCAGAGGAGGAACACCTAGCTGCTGTCCCCATGGGCAGATATAAGCATATTCAGTATGCCCTTGCTTTGGCTAAGAGACAATGCATAGCACATTCACTGACAACTTATGGACCTAGGGACTAATAATTTTCTTCTACTCACATGCATACATTAAAATGATGCCAGACAACTCAAACAACCTGTACTTATCCATGCATTGGCTGTGTACTGCTTGCATCAAACAGAGTCAGCACTGAACTGCAGTTGTGGCAACCACTGCATTTGTAAGGTAGGTGCGTAACCTACACTGTAGTTATATGGAGAATTATGACATATCCTTTGATTTATGAACTTGGCAAGTAAATAGTGGTGTATTTGTATAGACAATTAAGTGACATGTGAATACTGACACTATTTTACTAGTATGTGTCTATTTGTAAGTAGTAGGCCTCATGCATGAAACCTCCATACAGTCCAACTGCAACAGATTGATGGTACATCATTCAAGATAGACGTTAGAAAGTGAGGCTACATATTGCAGTTTCTGACTTCAGACTTGTCTGTATCCTAACAGTAGTTGTTGTTTATTCTCCCACCACCCAAAACAGGGGTGTCCCTTTAAAAATGTCATAGCACTAGATGATCTATGCTGCTCACAAACCCATGGTAAATGGGTGCTTGTCATAATTATTATCCCCATACTTGCAGGATGATACTGCTGATTAGATCATACATTGTATGTGTTAGGTAACTCATGTGTAGCAGTGTACATTGTTACTTAGGTGGTTGTATGATGAACATACCTCTCAACCTCTTAGAGCAAGAAAATCTGGACAAAGTCATACATAATGGGGGACAAAGGCCCAAAAAATAGGCAAATGTTTTTAAAGATTGCTCTTACAAGCTTAGAAAGTTGATAAGGCAACACGTTTTGCTTTAACATACATTTTCTGAATGGTATAAAGTCTGAAACTGAAATGTCTATCATTATTTTTTAAATTCAATCCTCAATAATTTGCCAATGATTTGCCAGAATACAAGAATTTTATGTGAAACAGACCAAAAATATGAGGCAAACATTTGGACATTCTGCAAAAACCTGTTCAGTTGAGAAGTATGAAAATGATCCCTGTTCTGGCAAGCTGCATCTGTGGACAAACGGACTAAAGCAACCACAAAAAAAATAACAAAACAAAACAAAAAATTCATCCCATACATAGCTCACCATTTCAGACGTGTTTACTTGACACACTTTTAATTGAATCCATTTGGCTCCACAATGCAAATATGTTGTTGTCACCCCTCTCTGTGGTGGTGACAGTGCAAATTCAGCTGATAAACTGTCCATGTGCCCAGTTGTTATTGCTGAAGAAATGGATAGCTATGGTTCTTCCCTAAACCCTTCCTGCACATTCCTGCCTTCCTTTTACTTTGTTATTCCCCCTGCTTGCGCCCCATTTCAACACTTTCCTATCTTCCCCCAATTCTTTTATTTAGAGGATCATTGCGCGATGGTGCACAATGTGCAGCATCATGCTGCATTGCTTAAAAGTGCTTATTAACTTTGATTGGATAACAGCACCATCTAGCAACAGACATTTTATCATTACTGCATTGAGTGCATACACAGCTGGTATTATGACATTCATAAATAACACATTTTATAATCCTGATATACACATACAAGTATTTGGAATGATATATGCACATGTATTTGAACCCAGTACCATCTGAACCAAAACAGGAAACCAGCAATGCATTTAACAGCTAGGGATACAGAGTCACTTGAGTAGATGGTGGATTTTACACATTGTATAGATAATTTCACAATAAAGTGAAGTTGCATACACTTGCTTCTTAAGTAAACCAATGAATAGAATCAACTGATGTTGCCAACATCCTGACAGATAGGTTCAGTGCTAACTTTAGCCCCCTCTCACCTCCTAAATGGCCCATCTCTATACTGGAATAATGTTAAGTTCCTGTAATCATGGCTGCACAGGTAAAAACCTCACTCTCCAAAGCCAAGAACACAGCATCCATGGGACCTGACAACATCCCAGACTGCCTTCTACACGAACTACAGAATGAACTGGCACCCTACCTAAGTACCATGTTCAGTCATAGCCTCACTTCAGGCTTTGTGCCCATTGAATGGTGCAGCAACAGCTATCCCACTCCATAAAGGTGGAGCCACGACAGACCCCAGGAATTACCGCCCCATTAGCCTGATGAGCCTGGTCTGCAAGGCCATGGAATGTATCATCATGGAACTTATAAACAAAGACAATGGAGATCTCCAAACTCTGGACCCCACACAGTTCGGGTTTGTAAAAGGCAGATCATGTCTCCTAAACCTGATAGACTTCTTTGAAGCAGTCACCAAAGCCATAGATGAGGGTAAAGTGGTTCACACAGCCTATCTAGATCTCGCCAAGGCATTCAACACCACCCCCCACTCTGGAATTATAGATAAACTCACTAAACTAGGTATAAATCCCTATGTCACAAGATGGATTGCCAACTGGCTTGCTGACAGAACCCACACTATGAAAGTAGCGGACTCCAAATCAGACTTTAGACTAGTAACAAGTGGAGTACCACAGGGTTCGGTCCTGGGTCCTCTCCTGTTTGGTATCTACTTCTCTGAAGTACAGGCTAACATAGAAAGTCTTTGGCTAACTAAGTTTGCAGATGACTGCAAACTAGGAGCTATAATTGAAACTCCTACCAATGTGGACATCATACAAAAGGGCCTCACTTAGACAGATGCCTGGTGTCAAAGCCATGGCCTCAAGCTCAATGCCAAAACGTGCATTGTCATCCCCTTTGATAAAAACTCTGTACCCATGAACTACCACATAGGCGGTAGTCTACTTAACACTGAAAGTGTGATAAGAGACCTTGGGACACAGGTGGACAGTAGTCTCTCCTTTGTTAATCACATCCCCACAGTGGTCAGGAAATCCTTCTACATGCACAACTCATCACAAAAGGTTTCTCATCCAGAAAAAAAGAGGTCATTGTTCCCCTCTACCCATCACTCATTAGACCCATTATAGAGTACAATGTCCCTTTTGGTATGTACCTCACAAGACATCTACAACAACTGGAAAGGCCACAGAAATACCTCACAAAGAGGATTACTGGCCTCAAAAAGATGCCCTATGCAGACCGTTTCAAAAAACTCCAGCTTTACTCTGGCAGATATCGCCTACTCAGAGGCGATCTTAGCCTAACATACAAAGCTATGTCAAACCCAGAGCTGTTGGACATGCTCCACTTACAGAAATCCCCATCTCTCCGAGCTACATGCTCTAGGGACCTAAACCTTGTCACCACAATAAACAGAACTTGCTGGAGGGATAGATTCCTGTCCCAAAGACTTCCCATACTCTGGAACAGACTACCTATCTATGTCAAACAGAGCTCCTCATTAGCACTCTTCAAGAAAAATCTTTATGATTGGATGGGAAATAGGAAATTCACCCTGGGGATCACTTTTGTGGGTCTGCTTGACAGGGGCACAGGAAAATAATTATCTTGGGTGTGCAAGCCAGAGTACCTTTTTGGCTAGGCTTATATAGGCCCTAGGGTCAATAACCTAGTACCTACCTATGAACCTATGAAATACCTGTTATTCTATTATGTTTCTGAGTTTGTAAGAATAGTATTGACAACATGTTGCTTTAGTGATGGCCCGTTGTCCACCACTGGGTATGGGTGTGTTGAGAATTTTTGCTCTACCAAGCAGATAGGTATGTTCCCAATATTTATTTAATATTTTATATCAGCCTTGTTGAGCAATGCTGCGTGATGCGCAGCATCACTCAAACATGCTTTATTAAGAATATGTGACAATTACTATTGATTGTATAGACACATCTGCTAGTTAACTGACTCTGTGGCTGGATGGGTTAGTGCATTGTTAATTAAATTAGATGATACTGGGTTCAAAATAGGGTATCAGCATAAATTTTACAAGTGTGTGATACTTTTACATACCTTCACTGTTTCTACTTCTGCTTAGCATTGATTAGAGAAGGTGAACATTGTGCATCATTGTGCAGTGATTCTTTAAAGAAAATAAATGGAGGACATATAGGAAAGTGGTGAAATGGGGAGCAAGCAGGGGGGGAATAAAGTATAATGAAGGCAGGAATGTGCAGGAAGGGTGTAGGGAAGAACCATAAA
This sequence comes from Protopterus annectens, assembly GCF_019279795.1. NCBI lineage: Eukaryota > Metazoa > Chordata > Ceratodontiformes > Protopteridae > Protopterus > Protopterus annectens. Next base: position 1,647,379,566 of record NC_056725.1, read on the forward strand.
TATCTATTTCTTCAACAGTAACAACTGGGCACATGTAAAGTTTATTAGCTGAATTTGGACTGCCACTATTACATAGAGGAGTGACAACAACATAATTGCATTGTGGAGCCAATTGGATCAAATTAAGTATATCAAGTAGACATTGCGTGAAATGGAAAGCTATGTATGGGGCACATTTTATTTTGGGGACAGGTGCCTTTTTTAATAAAGAGAGACTGGAATATTGGGAATGGGACATGGGCAAGTCTGGGGCAGGCAAGTTGGGAAAGTGAGGAAGCATTTGCAGATAGATAAGACATACAAGACAAAAGACAGGATTGGTGAAGGACACAATATGGGGGTTAACACTTTGGATGGGGTAGGGGGTTCAAGGTCTCATGGACGTCAGCACAGTGACACTGTGATTTAAGTCTTCACCCATTGGACTGTCAGCACTGTCCCATCACTGCACCACTGGCTGCAGTGGCTGATCATCTACACCTATGGCCAGTCTGCCATATCAGGATGGAAATCAGGCTCTCCATCCAGTGTAGGTGCATGCCCATGGTCTGGTGCACAATTCAACGCACCACAGCTAGCACCTCCACATGGCTAATGTATGAACCACCTCTGCCTCTGCTCTCAGAATGGACCACAGTCCTAGCCCTTGGGGCAGAACTACCTGAGGGTCCAGGTAGGGCAGGGGCAGTAGGGGGTGCTTCCAGGCTGCAGCCCAGAAGTGCTGGGCCTCTGTGCTTCAGCCAGTGGAGCAAATGTAAGTGGATCATGAGGAACTGGCCTACCCTGCTGTGCTGCGGTAATAACATAAATAAAATTCAAACCAAGCAGTAAAAAAACATAAAACAAATGAAATAAAAATTATAAAACATAAACAATCAATTATAAAGCAGTATGAATAGTTTCAAATAATATAAATACAAATAAAATGACAAATTATAAAAGATGAAAAAATGTATTTCAAAACCAAGTTATGAAATTATACATAATAAACAAAAATTAAAACATAAAAGAAATTGATATAATAATAAATAATTTGATTTTATTTATAATACAATCATAAAATTAAAATTAAAATAAGAATTCCATTAATAAATAAAAGAAGCGAAGGGGTTGGATGAGAGAAAAAAAGAACATTAGTAACCTCACAGATAATATACAAAGCTTTCTACAATTAAGCTATTCTATTCTTTTACATTCTATTATTAATATTGCCAACTGCTAAGAAAATGTCTTTATTAGTTGCAATTTATGTACAGGGATTACACCTGACAGCAGGCCATTCAAGAGAGAGGTCTAGGGGTATGCCCTTTAAATGCTATAATAAGAATTACTTAACAGTACTGTCATTTTTATTGATGACAGGCTAAAACAGTACTGTAATCAGCTGAGCTTTACATTTGGGGAGTGTCCTATTAGAACACACAAGCAGTGACTACTGCAATACTGTACTTTTCCTTTGGAATACATCATAATGCAAGCACTCTTTTCTGTTACACTTTATAGACTCATGTTCACTGTTACCTGTGAATGTGCAACTGTTGCTTTGTGTTACAGGCCATACCTCTCCACCTTTTAGTGCAGGTTATCTTGACATATCATAAATGAATGGTTGTACAATGACCATAACTAGGAACATATTTCAAATATTGCTGTTACACACGAGGATAGTTGCACAGGATTTATGTTAACATACATTTTGGGACTTATTATTTATTGACTTCAATATAAATTATTTTCTAGACTACCATGGACCTTACAATGAACAGAACAAAACAGTGAGTCTTAAATCTGGGTATTCAGCAGAAATAAGGACAGTTGAAAGCTATGCTACAGAACAATGCATGCATACTCACTTTTACAGTTCAGATAGGCATTCCCAAGTTCATACAAGTCTGTGATATAATAACTATTCTGTCTACAACTGTTAAGACTGTGATAACAGTACTTTATATAATTATGCTTGCTTACCACGTGCTTGTCTCATCCTGGCCAATCTGCTGGCATGGCATCTCACATTTGAGACCCTCTCTTCTGTGGCTGTGGAAAAAGGGAAAAAGAAAAAGCATTATGAGTACCAGTTCCTACCATATTCAATTTGAATATTTAGAAGAAATACATGAAAAGCATACATACACATATCTGCAGTGTACCCTGCCTGACATTCCCTGATACAGTAAACAAGGGTATCCCTTTGTTCTGTGCTGCAGGTCATCATAATGTTGACAACATTATTCCCCAGTGTGGGGGCTACCAGTCACACTGGCAAGAGCCCTGGCCAAGCTGTCCCAGGCATCTGACTTCTACTGGGAGCCAGTGTAGTTCTCCTGCAGCTGTCGGGGCTTGTGGTCCTTAACAAGGAGTCCAATAAAGACTCCTGGACATCCCAGCTTTGTGCTCTAAAATGCACTCCCTCACCAATGCCTGCCATTGCTGCACAAGTTGAGCTCAAATGTGTATATCACGATTCCTGCCTATTCACCTTTAAATAGCATGTTTTCCCTTAAATTGCATTTACTGAGAGTGTGCACTGTCTACATTTTGATAAATATGAAAAAGCTGCACACCACTTACTGTCACGCAGATACGGTAAACAAGTGCATTAATTTGTGAGATGCTAAGAGGCACGGATCTTTTTCAAATATATCCATAAATAACTTACAACCAATTCTATTTCAGGTATATTTCATTACATTACAGTTTTATTTGTATATGCGGCAGTGTCACAACACTATAAATAAAGCTTGCATACCCTGGACTAGAACTAAAGACCATTTGCACTGCAGTCCAACACTCTGTACATATTGCAACAAGATTTGTTACATGCAGTCACGTATCTTAGCATTCATTGATAAGTTGATTGTATGCACGTAGCGCAGCCCTGCTTACCAGGTTTATGCAATGCCCAACAGTGCTGAGCAATAGCAATTGAAAGCATCTGGTTTCTATTTTTAGATGTCTGGGTCATGGCTGATACATGGGTAGTTTTGTAGTGCAAACATAAGCATTGCCAACATGGTATTACAATAAATTAAAAAAAGGAGGAAAACTCAAACAGTATAGAGATATAACTAGCTCTGACAGTCTTTCCATGGTTTTGGTTGTTATTTTTATGGTGTTCCTCATAAAATTTGTTATTGTTAAAATAATCATTTGGGATGGATGGCAATGAAAACAGATGGATGGTTTTGTGTAGGACTTCGATGTTAGAAGGTATTGGGGCAGGATGCTGCTGCTCTCCTGTACACGGATTCATCATCCATGGTGTTCTGTGAGGTTTTGCAGCCAACACTACTGGTGCATGCCACAAAACCTCACTTAGGTGTGTATGCAACATTAATATACATTGTGGCCATGTACTTGGATATACTCCATGTAGGCTTCGTGTAGGCTGGAGCCTACACAGAGTTTACTGAATCCTGCCGAGGGATTAAAGGTGGATGTGTCTTGATTTACTTCAAAAATAAATTTACCTCAAGGCTGCTCAAACAGGACAATGCACTTGAGCTACTCCATGTTCAAGTCACCATAGAAAAAATCCAATACCACTTTGTTGCAAGCTATAGGTCCTCATCTATGACCCAGTAAACCCATACCATGTATTTAAACTTACTGGAAACACTTACCATCTAACCCAACACCGTATCCATGGGTGACTTTAATTACCCCACTATTAACTGGGAAACCTACATGACACCAAACTTACAGGCACAGAGATTCCTGGATTTTGTAAACACAAGCTCCCTGGAGCAGATTGTTAATACACCAACCAGGGGTGCAACCATCTTGTCCTCACTAATATGGAAGAGTGCTGCACACACCCTCATGTAATATCTTCTCTGGTAGGTTAGATCACAAAATGGTCTTCTTTGAAGTAAAAATAAAACCTGAACCCCCAGCTAACCCTAGAATATAAAGGAATTTCTCTAAGGCTAACTTCCTGCTATGAAGTGATAACCTGGAAAACTTTTAAGCCTCTCCAAACCCTGAGAACACTGCTGCCTATGCAGATGTGTTCACAGAAACCCTATACAAGCATGTTAATAGCTGCATAGGAGTAGCTGTACCCACCAGGAAGAAGTACAGAAGTAACTCAAAAACAAACCACCCTGGTGGAATCACAAAATCAATAGGGTGTATAACAGAAGGAAGAAAATCATGGCAAACATTAGGAAATGCAGCACCCAGAAGGACTAAAGCACTCTCTTCAAACTAAACAAACAACTCCAATGACAAATAAAGTCTACCAAAACCAAATCTGAGGTTGATTTGGCCTCCCAGGCCAAGGACAACCACAAGGCATTCTTTAGCTATGTCTCCAACCTAAAAGGCAATACATAATTGTGTGCAGAGCTCATTGTAAATGGAGCCACCTATGCTGAGCCAGATGATATAGCAAACCTACTGACTGACAAATTCATCTCCAACTTTACCCCTCTCTCCACCTCAACCTTCTCCCAGGAAATACCATCAAATATAACTCCCCCTGCTATCACTAGGAACAGGTCCTTAATGTTCTTTCTAAGGCCAGGAACACTGTATTAATGGGTTCAGACAATATCCCAGGATGCCTTCTAAACAACATGAAACATGACCTATCAGGCCCCCTGAAATTGCTATTTACAGCAGCTTCCAAAACAGGCTTTATGCCTCATGCATGGAGAACAGCAATAGTCATTCCTCTACACAGAGATGGTCCATCTACAGACCTTGGAAACTACAGACCCATAAGTCTCACTAGTCTTTTATGCAAAGCCATGGAATGAATTATCATGGAAATGATCACTAATGATATAGTATACCTTCTTGACCCAACCAGGTTTGGTTTCATCAAGGTCATGTCATGCCTACTCAGCCTCGGGGACTTCTTTAAGAAGGGCACCAAAGCAATGAATGAGGGAAAAATAGTTCACACTGCCTTCTTTGACCTGACCAAGGTATTTGACATTGACAAGCGCAAAAGGTTAGGTACAGACCCATATATCACCCAGTGTATAGCCAACCGGCTCACAAACAGGACCCAGAAAGTTAGAACTGGAAGTCCACTTCTACAAAGAGACCATTCACAAGTGGAATCCCTCAGGAATCAGTCCTTAGACTGCTCCTTTTTGGCATTTACTTCTCCACAGACAAGGTCAATGTCAGTGGTCTCTAGTTGACTACATTTGCAGATGATTGCAAATTAGGATCTGTCATTGAAGCCCACACTGACAAAAATGTTCTCCAAGAAGGGCTGACACAGGCAAACAACTGGTGTTAGAGCCATAGACTAAAACTAAATGCCAAGAAATGCATAATAGTATCCTTCAGGAAGTCATTCACCCCGGGTAACTGCCATATTGACAACACACCCCTTAGAGCTGACCCACTAGTCAGGGACTTGGGGAAACACATAGATAGTAATCTAGCCTTATACTATAATTTGTCTACAGCAATGATGACCTCATTCTATGTTGCTCAACTTATAAACAAAGGTATGGCATCTAGGTCCAAGGAAGTCATTGTTCCACTGTATTCCACATTCATCAGACCTATTATTGAGTACAATGCCCCCTTTGGTATGTACTTAACCAGGCGTATCCAACAAATGGAATGTCCACAGAGGTTCCTCACTAAAAGAATACAAGGCATAAGTATGATGTCCTATACAGACCACCTCAAGGCCCTATCCCTGTATTCTGTCTCCTACAGGTTGTTGAGGGGAGAGCTATGCCTGCTATATAAGGCATTGTCAGACTCCACTCTGATGGACCTCCTACATATCCACAAAACAAACAGATCAGAATTACCCATTCTAAAGACTTAAACCTTGCCTGTAATATAACTAGGACCTCCTGGAGATACAGATTTGTATCTCAGAGAATATCCCATATCTGGAACAGGTTCCTAATCCAATTCAAGTGTAACACTGGACAATTGGATGGGGAACAGGAAATTCATCCTTGGCTTGGCACCTATATCTTTAATGGACGCAGGCACCCTGTAAATGGTTCATCTCCCAGGCCCCTGCTTTTAAGTGTTTCATCTACCAAGCCTCTGTTTGCACTTATCAAGGGCACTAAAACTTGTCAGAGATTTGGGATGCGTAGCTAGACTTAAAAAGGCCCTTGTGGTCATTAGCCTAGTAAACACCTATGAACCTATGAGCCTACAAAAGGAAAAACAAAGCTCCCTTTTCCTGCATGTTTTTTTTTTCTCAGTCAGTTCTTCACTGTAGCTTAATATACTATCATGTAGCCCTGGACTTTTGTTTTTTTTTACCAAGGGATATCTGCACATCAATACCCTTTTGGAGAATGTTCATTCTTTAGTAAGGTATTGATTTATGATTTTCCCATGATATGAACTCAGTTGTCTGTCAATAAATGAATAGAAACTTCAATGTACATAGTACATATCCAAAATGCCTCAAACTAGGACTAGTAAGCGGAAGAGCACTGAAGTCAGTTTATAATTTATACAATAACATTATTTAGAAAAGGTATGTTTTTAAATAAATATTGTCATTATGTAACCGAAATAATCCACTCCTGTGTGTGGGTAATGTAGGATTTACCCACTGCTGGCTTTATTTAATCACTCCGGCTTCACTCGTCTTTTCACACTATGCCAACTTTGGTTAAATAATGTTACCCACACCAGTTCATGGATTACTGCTAAATTACAAGTTTTACATATAAGTTAGATTACCAAAATGCAATAGAGAGTAAAAGGTTTACTGTATCATTCAGGACTCTGCCATATTTGTACTTATATTTCAGACTTTAAAGTTCATTATAAATTGTAGATTGTCTCTTTTTTAAGTTTTATTCTTGTCTTTTGTTTCCCACAATTATTTGCATGTAGAAAGTAATAATGTAGACCCTGCTTTCTAAAACAAACAGAGGTCCCTTTCAAAAGTGTATAAATAAGGTAGCTGCATTTTGTAGTGTTTTGTTCCTTTTTACTTACAGTGCCAAGTCATACTGCAAAAAAGATTCATGTTGTTTAGCATTTTCATATGAGTTGAAGAAAATACATGAATTTTCTTTAGTTAAAAAAAATAAAATAAAATAAAATAAAATACAACTCAGCATTTGTCAAACACCACTGCTATGGAAAAAAGGGTAGAAAATTAGATGGCAGTTTCATATGTAAACCTATAATATTTAAGTGCTATGGATATTCTATACGCTGTTTTCTGGCTGATATTGACTGTGCATTAAAATAGGTTTTGGCGACCATGGTAACCAGGTTTAATCTCATGAAATCTACACTTTTTCTGCACTGCTACACACACTGCAAAGTTTAATATAAATACAGTGAGTGCCAAATATTTTTGTCTCAGATACTGTTAATTTCATTTGATCTACATTTAAACACTTCAAGCATTGTGGGGTTTCACTTTGACAGATACATTAAAATTAGTCCTACAGCCTGTTTTGTAATACAAATCTACATTTATGTTTAATCAAATATTACATTGCAGATATGTGAACTCTGTATACACTTCAATATACTGCAGTTAAGTTTAATAAGGCTGGTTCAGTAGATTTATGCATTTGTGTTCTAAAATGGCAAGCTTCTCAAAAAAAAAAAAAAAAAAAAAAAAAATCAAGAAAGTGAGAATTATAGTGGTCTCACATTTACATAAAATTTGCAGCTGAAATATATCATGGTAATGCAGAGACATGCTCTCTTGTGAGATATGTGTTGTATTTATAGTTGGAAATGTTATGATGCATTGTATTGCAATAAAATACAAAAGATGAAATAACTACTTTAAATGATATGACACAAATACAAAAAAAAAAGCCTATTCTGCCATTGGGTCACAATCCACCATGTTAGTAACACAGATTGTTTTTCTAACATAATAGATGTGTCTAATTAAGATGGATGTGGGAACTCTGTCCCAGGAAGGAATGAAAACAGGCAATCTGAGCATATTCATACCATAATAAAGCATGCTTGCATGCTTTACCACTTACTAGATTACAAATGGTATAAGTAGTGCTTTGGCCAGTTAAAATGCATGCAGTACTATGCAGGATGTTTGTTTATGGCGATAATTACTGCATAAGGAAATGACAGCACAACAGATAGCATAGAGGAATCATGAGCACTCTGAGAGAAAACACTGGACTGATGCACATATAAGGTATCACACACATCAATCTACAATGTCTTAGGAAAATGCTACTTATATCTCTACACTTATGAAAGTACTGCTAGGGAAAGAATATTGATAAACAAGCATGCAGCCTTTCCTATTAATAAAACAGCATTGCACCAGTGTTCAACAGATCAACGTATAGTTAATGTGAAAGTGCAACACATTTATTTAATTGGATACGATTATAATTTTATTCTCATTTGTTCCAAAGGCTTAAAATTTTGTAATTCTTAGGGCTATTTGTCATCAAATAACAAGAACAAGAGCCATATCATGGAGATAGAATCAAACCTTGAAGATATAATAAAACATCACTGATTGTACAAAAGGCTTTTTGGTAATCCACAATCCATAGCAGGCAGAACGAATAAGTATCACAGCACGCAGAGCACCTTAATCAACCAAAAAGGCAAAATAGGGGTAATTAGTTTTAACTAGTTATACCGAGCAATCATTGCACACATAAATCTTTACCTTGAATCCAAGAGGCCATGTGAACTTGCTTTAGATGCTGGCAGATGTGCTCTCCATATGCAGGAGACATGTCTCCCTTGAATTCCTCATTTTTTTCACTTGGAGCACCAGCTTCCTAAACTTAATGCATTGGGTAGGTGACTTGGCAATGTTCAGTTTGTCCCTTTGTGCATCAGCAGTATACATGTGTGTGTGTGTGTGTGTGTGTGTGTGTGTGTGTGCGTGTGTGCGTGTGTGTGTGTGTGTGTGCGTGTGTGTGCGTGTGTGCGTGTGTGTGCATGTGTGTGCGTGTGTGTGTGTGTGTGTGTGTGTGTGTGTGTGTGTGTGTGTGTGTGTGTGTGTGCACTCGCACGCGTATCTGTCTCTACCAGTCTGTCTATATGTCGTGATGGACAAGTGTTCCATGCAAGACTCAGTCCTAGCTCCTGTCTATTGCCCATTGCTGGCTGGGAAAGGTTCCAGTACCCTCCAGCTTTAGACTGGATAAACTAAATATAGTAGATGGTTAGACTTGATTAGCATTACTAAAATGATCAGGATGGTAACTGTAGAAAGATTCTTCTCACTAGTCCCAAAAAGGTATACATATGTTACAGAAATGTGCTTGCATGGCATAGCAACAGTAAATTGTGCAGCAAGTTTTGTTATTGTTTTGCAATGTTACAGGCACTTCATGTGCCTGAAAAGATGAAAGGTACTCACTCCTATGAGCAGTTTTGTTTCTTAGTAAGGCACATATATTGCTCCTGCTTGCCAGATGCACTGGCAAGTGTTAGCTGTTTACATGACTAAAATGCTGCATCCTATAACATTACAGGCATACAGCAAAGGCATAGAAGCATACATCTCATAGCTTCTACACAGTTTAACTGCAGTTGCTCAAGCTAGTATCGTTAATAAGATGACAGCACACACTAACAGCCACAGCGGCAAATGTCTGTTGTAAGGTATGTTTGTGAAAATTATCAATGAGCTGTGAACAATGATGGCGCTAGCACAAAGCATTATTTCAGAAAACCATAGTGTAGTTATTTTTGTTTTCTTATTTATCTCATCTGCAAAATGATACACAAAATCCTGTACACACATAACATCACACATTAATCTTTTGAAAGCTTTGAGAGTTATAAACTTCAGAAGAAAGGAAAGGTCATTTACTTTGTAAATGTATCACATTAGAGGAAATGCATCTTAGTAAAATTAGCATTCAGTGTGCAAGACAAATCAATACACATCTGTAATACTAAAATAGCATTTTAGTTATAATCATTGGAATGTCTCATCATAGAAGCATAAACATTTACATTTCAATGTTACATGCACATACTGTGCACATATTTTGCATCACTTAATCCTGTTATGTATGTATTTTATGTTTATGTTTTTGTGCATGTTTTTCATGTATCATGCCATGTATAATGCAACTTTATAACAAACTCTGTGTTGCCAAATGTATGGGCCTGCATAGAAAAATTCTCATTCAATAGTACTTATGTATACATATCTGTTAATTTATTTTATTTTTAATTTTTTTGACTGAAGTTCAGCATTCATATCTGGACCATTCTCAGCTCATACAAGGGATTACAAACCAAAATAGTACAAAAAACAAAACATGGAAGTAACAGTATAACAAATATCTATATACAGTATGAATGCATGCACAGTGGGATCTATGTCAGAAGATTGACCAGTCAGAACATTAAAATTCATATGGTTGAGACCATAAGATCAACTTTCTGAAAAGTCAAACTTAACAAAGAAGCCTAAATTTCTGTTTCTGCAGGGGAAGATCCTCCAATCCCCTCATCCCCTGCACATTATATATACAAACCCTGTGATCATACTATTCCTTGATTTCTACTGTACCGTGATCTCCAGACAAATACTTTGACTGTTTGAAAAGTTGATCATATGGCCTCAACCATATGAATTTTAACTTTCTGAAAAGTCAACCTTTTGAAGAGAAACTGTACAGTGTGCATCCTATGTGAATGCAGAGAATATGTCAAGACAAAGTTCAAACCTTATGAAGTTGGTTTACAGATGACCCAACAATAGAAAAACTAATAGCTTTAAAGAAAAAATGCAAGCTAGAAGGGAAGTCATGATAGAGAATTATTGTGAGGAAACTGCAGAAGGGATATGTAGAACGATGTGATGAGAACAGGTATGCAAGAAGTAGGTAAAGTAAGGTATTGAATAAGAGGAAGTATTAGAAATTGCACTTGTGTAAGGAAACGTACATAACAGCAGATATTCAAAAGCTCATTGCTGCAATAGCCTTAGCTTTATGGGTTATATTGTGCCAAGTATATAACAGCTGGCCAGCTTCCAAAGCTTCAGGGCACCTTCCTCATGCACACAAACTATCAGGCAGCTCAAGCTGAACTGACTAAAAGATAAGTTTTCAAGTGTAAAGCCCTTTAGAGTTTCCTGCCAATACAGACAAGGAGGCTGAGCTCTCAAAGGACAATGCTAGGAACAACAAAAATAAATGTCCACACCGTGGCATAAAAAGCACGACAAATAACAATGGGGATGAAGAGAGGGAGCATCTGCTGTAGCAGTGATCACTTAAACAACTACTGCTATGTTAAGTTCATCTTAAACAACTGTACTATGTTCATCATATTGATCACTGCTGCTGTATCCTTAGATTACCATAGCTAATTATATTTGGGAAGTGGAAGAAGGGTCCAGGAGTCCCTGGAGAATGATCCTAGTAAAGCCTGATCTGGAGCTAGAAAAGTTTTCAAGCTTATGGTCTTTGTAAAAGTATGTAGAGAGAACCGAGTAGTAGCTTCTAGAATACTTCTAGAGTACAACCCTTTCCAAAAAGTCATAGATGAAACCAAAGTCCTGGCAGACTGGGCTTTGAAACTGACAGGAATAGTATTGCTATGGTGAGTATAACAAAATGTAATAGCCTTAGAAAAAACATTGGAAATAGTCTGTTTTGACACAGGTTGTCCCTTCTTCTTACCTTCACAAGAAATGAACATTTGATTCAAAGATTTGGAAGATTTAGTGCTGTCAACATAGCACCTAAGTTGTCTGTGGACATCTAAGGTATGGAGTATCCTTACTTCCTCATTTTTAGGTTCAGGAAAGAAAATGGGGAGATGGACAGTTTGGCCAAAAGTAAACTTGGATTCCACTGTAGGCATAAAAGATGGATTAGTCCACAAAGGAACCCTGTCCATATGCAAAATGAGATAGGGATGACTCTCTATAACAAGAGGTTTAATCTCAGCTACCCTTCTTGCAGAGGTAAGAGCAATCAGTAAAACTCTTTTCCATGTTATGAACCTCAAGTCAGACAGATTAGCTGGTTTAAATGGAGCTTCTTTAACTCAAAATTAAGATCCCAAGGAGGGACCACCAGTTTTGTTGGAGGCTTCTTATGCAAAACCCCTTTCAAAAACATTTTTGCAAATGACTCCATTGAAAGAGGATGATCTATGGGCAGATATCCTAATATGTCTGATACTGATAAATGAACCTTCACAGAGGATTAAGAAAGGCAGTAGGGCAGTAGCTCACATAAATATTGTAAAACTAGACAGCAATTAGCCCTGAATGAGAGTTGTTTATGTTGTTGGCACCAACTAGAAAACCTTTCCTATTTACTAAGATATGATTTTCAAGTAGCAGGCATTCTTGTCTCCATTAATACTTTCTGCACATCCTAAGTAAAAAGCGATTAAAAGGAATTGAAACCTTATCGCCCAGGTAGACAACTGAAGTTGATTGATGTCAGGGTGTATCAAACATCCCTGTTCTTGTGTGAGTAGATCCAGTCTGTGAGGAAGCTTGTGATAATTGCCCCTACCCATTTCCAAAAGAAGGGAGAATCATGGTTGCTTGGGACAGAAGGGATTCACCACAATGATTTTAATGGAGTCCTTTTGAATCCTCAGAAGTACCCTGGATATAAAGGGAAAGGGTGGTGAAAAAGCATACAGGAGCATTCCTGTCCAAGGAAGAGAAAAAGGTCCTGCAACAGAGTCTTGCTACTTGATTATTCAGAGAGGAAATAAAGTGGCCTGTTTCAGAAACTCCCAACAGGTGGATCAAATCCTGGAAGACCCCCTGAACTAGATTCTTTTCAGGAGGGTCTGCTTTTCTAACATACACTTTGGCTTTTACAGATAGTAGGATGCCTGTAGAGTGAGATTCTGCAGTTGAGCTGATCTCAAGCTAACATGGCTAGTCTTCAAAAGGGGTACAACCCAGTTCCCATTCACTTGTTTATGTAGAACAAGACTGTGGTATTGTCTGTAAACACTTGGAAGATGTCCTGAGGATGCTTCAGACAGCAGAGTGCATTTCTTAGGGCAAGCATGTCCTTGATATGTATGTGCTTGCATCTATCCTTGGTGTCCCACACCATCTGCCCTTTTATCCCTCCTGAAACTGTTTCCCAAGGAATGTCCGAGACATCTGTGGTGACTGACTGCTCTGGAACAGGAAGAGAGAAGGTAAGACCTGGATTTACAGATATCTATTATCTCCACCAAAAGGCTTCTCTTGTGATAAGCCTCAGCACTGGGATTTGAAAAGATAAAGGGTGTTGATGCTGGGACCAAAGAAATTTCAGTTACCATTGCATGTTTTTCATGTAGAGTCTTGCCAGGGTTGAGAATAATAAATGACATCAGATCCAAAATCCTGAGGTATTCCCTCACAGTGACTAAAGTCTGAGAGGAAAACCTTAGATCTTGATAATTATCTTGTTTTTTTTTCCCCTGTGGAAAAAAGGCTCTTTGAACTGAGGTATCTTGTTGACATCCCAGGAACACAATCCTGTGTGAAAGAATCAAGAAAGGTTTTTGAATGTTCTCTTGTGTAAGTGATCTCTCATCCAAGAGAGAGGGAGAGAGAGAGAGACAGAGTGAGAGAGATTCCTGACACTTTGAAAATACTCTGCAAAGATACGCAAGTCATCGACATATGGAAAAATGCCGATATCCTGTAGCCTACAATGAGCTATAACTGGAGGTTGACACTTCGTGAGCACTTGTTGTACAGTGGGTAGTCCAAATGGTAAGGCAGAGAACTGATAATATGATCCAGATAAAAAAAGCTTAAGAAATATCTTAATTCTGAATGAATATGGATGCAATGATAAGCATCTTTTAAGAATAGTGTTACCAGGAAACTTGAAAGAGGAAGAAGTGGTAACAGAATGTGAAGTGGAATTATTCTGAATTTGGACACTGTTACAAACATATTTAGGAAAGAAAGATCCAGGACTGGTCTCCAACCATTTTTTTTCTTTGGCACTAGGAACATACTTGAATAAAACCTCTTACCTAAAAGGAAGGAGGAACTGGTTCTATCACTCCTTGGGCCAGTATGAGATGAAGAAGCAGTGGAAACAACGTGTATGATCTGGATGATGAGGAATGACCCCATGCAAAGGAGGAATTTACTTCCAAAGTGCCAATGCCATCTGTAACCTTGATGAATGATTTTCAGAATCCATTTGTCTAAAGCTATCTGTTGCTAAATGGAGATGCAGTCTTTCTGAAAGAAACAAGGGGCCAGAGAAGGAGGGGTTCACAAGTTCTCTTGAAATATCAGTCAGACTTGCTGGACTGTCCTTGGTTTGGGGAGGATCAATACTTCTTTTTGGAACCCCTTGCCATTTCTTCTTAAATGTCTGTTCAACAGTATTTTGGTGACACTGTTCATTCTGCTGTTTTCCAAAATTGGATGAATAGATGGAAGATGCCTTGAAAAAACTGGAAAAGAAGAGCTGAGAAATGTTAGATATTCCCTGGATCCCGTTGCCCCTTCCATCACACTTTTTAATCACCAATGCAGAAGAGAGGCCAAGCATTAAATTTCTGTCCAAGAAAGAATTTAAAATCTCATTTTTAGTATCAGCTGGGAGGTTCTGTGAATACAGCCATGCAGACCTCTTCAAATGAATACTAGTGGTCATAGCCCTGGAAGAAGTACCAAAGGAGTCATACACACACTCTAAGCAATTAGTAGTGGCATGTGCAATAGAATAAACTAAGTTACTTGAAGCAGATTTTTCCTTACAAGTAGGAACTGCAGATAAAAGATTCCTCATACTTTCACTGTTGTGTTTTTCCAGATCAGACTTTAACATATGAGCCTGACAATACAAAATTCTGAAAACCAAAGTTGCAGAGCAGGATCAACTAGAGCTATAACTGCTGTGTCAGGTTTGGGAGAAGTGTATAAAACTGAAAAGTCTGAGGAACTTTAGACATTCTGCCATTCTGTCGAGGAGCACACATCCTACAGCAGACAGAATAGGAGGAATGGGTGTGGGGTCTGGAAAATCCTTCTGTACTACTCATAGTATTTTCTCAGGGACTGAGAAATGTTCTTCCACTGAAAACACTGTTACATTCTAGAGCCAGTTGGTAACCCATCTTACAATGAAAGGGTTTACATTCAGTTTGTATAGCTTATCTGTAATTCCTGAATGTGGGATTGTTTTGAAAGTCTTTGCCAGGTTGAGATATGCTGTGTGCACACATTTGCTGTCATCAGTAGCCTTGCTCACACTTTCAAAGAAATCCAACAGATTTAACAGACAGAATCTGCCCTTCACGAAGCCGAATTGGGTAGGATCCAGGGTGTGGAGGTCAACTGTGTCTTTATTTATGAGGTCCATGATGATAAGTTCTATGGCCCTACAGATGAGGCTGGTCAGGGTTATGGGTCTGTGATTTCCCAGGACTGTTGCTACACCAACTTTGTCAAGAGGAATGACTGTAGCTGTTCTCCATTCTGCAGGAACAAAGCCTGCAGTTAGGCCATGATTGAAAATTTAGTGGTGATGCTAGAGCATGTTTGAGCCTGATTGAAAGACAGCCTAGAATGTCATCTGGTCCCATAGAGGCTGTGTTTTTTGCCTTGGATAGGGCTTTGAGGACCTGCTCTTCAGATATGTATGGTGGGGAGGGACTTTTGGAGGAGGGTTTGTTGTAAGTTAGGAGGGGGATTAGATAGTGAAATGTTTGCCAAACCTATCTGCTAGCAAGTTTGCTATCTCTGTGGGGTCATTGTGTGTAATACAGTTGGCCACAAGCTCTGCACATGCTTGGGTCCTACCCTTTAGGTTATGTACGTAGCTGTAAAAGGCCTTATGGTTATCCTTTGCAGTACTTGCTAGGTTCCTCTCGAAGGGGCTCTTGGAGGACTTGAAAAGTTGTCTTATTTGCCTGTTGAGGGTGAGGAGGGTTCTTTTCCATTGTTGGGGCCTTGCGTTTGTTTTCTTGGACAGTGACTTTTTGCATTTATTGTAGAGTTTGTTGATGCTGGATGTCCACCATGGCAGCTTGTTTTTACTTGCTGCTCTAGCTTTGATGCCTTCTGGTAAAGCTGAGTTTATACACTTATGCAAGTGATTGTACAAGGTGATAATGTGAGCTTTGGTGTAGTTACCACTTTCAACTTGGGATGGGGCTTGGGATGCATATATACCTTTACCTAGGAGGGTGTACTTTGCCTTGGTGATTCTTTTTTAGTCTGATTTGACCCTTTGTGATTTCTGGAGAGTGTCAGTTTGAAGGTGATTGATTTGTGGTCAGTTTTAACCAATGAGGGTCCAACAGTGACAGTGGTGCACTTGTTTGATGTTTTGGTGAAGACCAGATCTAGCATGTTTGTTCCTCTTATCAGGGTATTGATAATTTGTTACAGGGCATTTGGATTCACAATGTCAAGGAACTTTTGTGCTAGTGAGTTTGGGTTAGCATAGGTTTCTCAGTGTGTTCGGTAAAATTTAGATTGCCTTCAGTTTGGTTAAGTAGGCTTCATGGGAGTCAAGACCCATGGAGGGGGATGTATAACTGGTTAAGACTTGAATGGGAGTCTTACCCACCATAACTTGGACCTGAAGAAACTCCATGGAGTTGCCCAGTCTAACTAGACTGGAGGTGAATTTATCTCTAATATAAATTGAAACACCGCCTCTTTTGGTTTTCACATGTTCATTTTGCGGTCTAAAGATCTGGAAGGCATTGTAGCCTTGCAGGGCTGAGGTACTCTCTGAGGCCTTAAACCAGATTTCTGTTACTGCACAGACATCTACATCTTCTAATGATAGATGTGCTTCCAGGGAGTGCAGTTTTTGGTTTCAGCTTCTAGCACTTAGCAGCATGACCCTTATTTTGTTCTGATTGTCTAATTTCACGTTGGTACAGTTGTTTTTGAGATCTTGCCTAAAAAAGACACTATGGGGAGACAACAGCTTTTGCCAGCAGCTGAAAGCCTAGGCGTGCCAGGTGTAAACCATCTCTGGCAAAGCAGCGAGGTTTGTTGACCATGACTTCCCAGGCTGACAGGAACTGGATTCCCTTTGAATGACACCATAAACTAAGGCAGTTATTGAAATCAATCATTTTTTGCTTATACTGTGGCATCATTCTAGGTGAGGGTAGTATGCTGCTCAAGGCTAGGGACATACCTGCCTGGAATACATACTCAGAGAGCTCAACCATGTCTCTCTTCGGTTTATCTTTGATTGAATGAATGTGAGTAAAGCGAACGGTCATATATGCGAACCAGAAGTACGAAAAATCGCAAGAATATAATCCGAAATGTCGAAAATGACATAGCAGAATGTAGAATTCACCCATTTTCAAACCCGTATAAATATGCAATCCCTATCATGCAATATAGTGATACCAAGTTTTGACACAGCAACGTGCAATCCCGTAGAGTAGTAAATGTATTTTCAGTCGCAAACCACAAATTCCATTAAATTCACACCATTCCTGTAACATAATGGAACATAAGGTATCCCATGTGCCATAATAGCATTCCTGTATCCAAGATCAACATAAGCAGATGGTTTCTAGGTATAAATATTTGCTATTTCCATTGATGCTAGAATGAGCAATGCTTTTCAACTAAGCACACAAAGTCCCATGTAGTAAACTGTGCCCTATTGCATAACAGCCGCTCGAAGGCTGCTTCCTTGTCCATTAGCCTCTTTCTCTGTGGTCATGCTGGAACACACAATTCATGCCTTACACACTTGTCATCAACATGGTTCTGCTCAAGTTGAATGGCATGTAATACATCAAGCAAATACAACTGTTTCTTACCCATCAAACTCCTCAATCTCTTATGCCACCCCTCCACCGCATTTTGGCTACACAGATAGCCCATGGTGCATGTATCGAATTGGTTCCAAAACGCAATTTCAAATGTGGGGGGCAATCTCTCTGTTGTGGAACCCCTCATCCCATACCGTCTAGACCTGCCAAGTATATAGTTTTCCCTAAAGACGGTGCATAGGGCTGTACCAGCTTCAGGCATGTCTGACTCAATTTCACTAAATGTGGAAGCTACATGCTCTGGAGCTACGAATGCTAGTGCTGGAATCTCCTTACAGATCATAGCAAAGCTTATATCACTTCCAAATGTTGCTGCCAAGTGCAGCTTCTGGATCTGGCACCATACTATTTGTCAAAGGTGAAACCAGCATCCTTTAGCCGATGTATTAGGGAGATGTTTCTTAATACAATTTAGTGGTGCCCTCTTGAAGTCAGTGAGCACCATGTTTGGCATCAGTCTAAGATTGTGATCCACACACAATTAGAGCACTATGCTCCAGAACAGATCATAGCATTGTTCTGTCTTGCTTGGCAAAATGCTGTACACAACTGGGCATACCTTCCTGCTGTTTGCACTGTCAAGAGCACAATGGATGCTATATATCTGCCGACATTCAGATGTACTTATGGGGAATGTGCCATCAGCCATAATGTACTCTGAATTGCAAAGCATTTTAAAATTCTCAGGCATGGTTATCACTTCCACATGAACCTTATTTACTTCATCAATAGTACTGTGCTGAACTATAAAGGACCCTGACTTTATAGGAATCATGTCAGGCCTAAGGTCCCTTAATGACTTCATGGCCTTAAAAGACTCTGCCTTTCTGTTGTATCTATGCCTCGTTATACTCTGCTTCAGAGCACTTGTGTTAGGTGGTTCATGAACAACATCTGAAGAAGTGCTGGCCAGTACCTCTAAGACCACCTTACAGAGGTCCTCAGTAGAGTGCTCTGTCCTCCTCTTCAGCTCAGTCCGTACCCTAAATACCTCTGTCTTCACCACATCAGGAGCATGGTAGTGTTCAGTGCTCTTTAACAGTTTAAAGCCATCAGGGTCACCTTCAGTCACGCACATGCACTTACATTTGTCTCTATTTTTCTTTATGCAACACCAGTATTGCTTCTCATTCATTGCTTTTTCTTTGTAGTATTGGTAACCGTCAACTATTAACAGCTACCTCCCTTTCTGTGTAGTGCTAGTACTGTAAACAGCATTCAAAACACCAGGCTTGTATGGAACTGCACCTGCATCTTCCTAAAATAAAAATAAACTTATTTACACACTGCTGGGGTGATGTCATTTGTCATTACAATTTTCTGGAGTCAGAGTCTCACTTGCATGACTAATTCTTACAATCCACAACTTTTGGCATGGCAGAACAGCATTCAGGACAGCAACAGAGAGGCAGAACACAGGCTCACTCACGTTGTTAATATTGCAATGCCAAGTTATATCGCATTCATATGTGTGAAACATAATTGCACGAATGCCCTTACTGGTTAGACTATGCTGTGTTCGCCTTATATGGATTCAACATTCTGATATCTTGAAAAGCTTCTTCCGACCAAGTAGCATTCGCACATATGATTTTCATACATTCAAAGGTAAACCCTCTCTTCATATAGTCCATTGAGGTACATCTTAGGTCATTCACATCAACATGAGCTATGACAGTCATAATGGTACTTGTTGCTGAGATATCTGAGTGCATGGGTGATTTGATGAATCCTGGCACCAGAAAGGCACCTGACCATGACTTCCTCCTTGTCCATCCTGATGAGATGGACATCTGTGTGTCTAATTATTGAGTCACCAATGACAAGAAAACTTAGTTTTTGAGTGTTACGCCTTACAGGCTTGGTGGGTGAGACACTGGTGTTGCTATGTGTCCTGGGTGCTGTGGGGACTGAGCTAGCTGTAAAAGTCTTGTGTTTTGGAGGTATCTGGTGTTTCGGTAAGTTTTTGAGAGAATCTATGCATATGTGGATTTAAATGTTTGATGCATACTATGTGTATGAATAGTGGTATGTGTGTGAGTAGTGGTGGTATGTGAATATGTAGTGCTTGGTGAGTTGACAACCTTCTCCATGCTACTGTTTTGAGTGAGAGATAGAATGGATTCCAGATTCTTGGTGTAATGCATCTCTCACACTCTGAACTAGATTGTGTTATTAGTAGATGGTTGTCTGTGTACATGAGACAATTGCAAAACTGCTTCAAGAGACCACATCAACAATGTTAGCAGGAGAAACAAGGGTAGTCCAACTGTTTGAAGACTGTTGTAACTAGGGGTGGCTTTTCAGAAATGATCACAGAGGAGCTCAGTGAGTGGATATTTCTGCCTGGGTTTTAAGGGAAAATTTGTTGAATTTTAAAGTCCGTCATTGGCACACAATTGTGCAGTAGGGCCTAAATACCAGAAGCTAAAACTTGAAAAAAAAATCTAAAAAATTCAAAAGGACCATTGAGGATGCTTATTCCAAGCTTTAGACCAGGCTCCCTTTACCAGACAGGTCCCAATCAGGACAATTCTCTCAGAAAAGCACAGATAGGCCCTTTCTAATCAAAAATGGCCTGGAAAACATGCTCATAACAAACAAACCACTACAGACAGTTCCAGAAGCAGCAGGCCTGTATCTGGACTATGCTACAGCTACAAGCTGCCCTAGCTTCAGTGGGAAACACTAAAGAATGTTTAACAGAGGAGAAAAATAGCAATGAGATACTGAAAAAATATTTAAAATGGCAGAAAATCAGCCAGGAGGCTTTAAAGAATATTTTAAGCAGTTAACAGATCATTTAAGTAAACACTGCTTGGTGGTAAAACCAGAACAGGCAGAACAGATTGCTTTAAAACAGTTAAAAAATACCAGTAAATACTTAACAAACAGGGAAAACAACAATATAGTGCTCATTCTGATATTCTGATTGGAAAGTAGGGAAAGTACTCCATATTAACAAGTTTAAAGACTGAAGAGCCTAATAGGGGAGGCAGTTCTTTTGGGGACTGGGAACCATTTGGTCTTTGTGAGAGAAATGCAGTGATGTTCTTGACTTTGAGAAAGAGTTATGAACCGTCAAATATTGCATGAAGTTATCTGAAGTGTTATGAGCTTCTTTTTTGTGATGGAGGTAATTAATAGGAGTCCATATTCTAACTGTGATAGTAGGACACTCTTTCTTAACAGCTGTTCTGATTGCTGGAGAAGAAGTTCATTGGGTTTCACTGTGGTAAGCTGAATGTGCTATTGAAAATTCAGTATAAGATCTAGCCAAACTGCCAGATCCTTGTTGTTCTGAACTATTTTTATTAGGCCATTTTTACTGTAGATAATGGTACAATTGGAAGACATGTTTCTAAGCCTCTGGGGTGATGAAAGCAACATTGATTTTGTTTTCTTTATATTAATGATGAGTTTGTGTCCTTGTAGCAACATACTGTTGTAATTTAGATTTTTTTATGGAATTTGGGATAGGATGTTTTTGAGGATGTGACCATAGTTCCTGCATAAAGAATGACGGAAAAGCGATGATGGTCCAATGGAAATCTGTTAATGAACTGAGAGAATTATATGGGTGATAACATGCATCTTTCAGGAACCTGTTTATTAAGAGTGGCAGCCAGTGAAGAAACAAGTTTAATATGCACTTTAAAGTATCTCTTAGTGAGGAAGTTTCTGAACAACATGATGATTTGTGGGTTTATTCAGGCGGCCAGTAGCAAGCTTAGAAGGAGAGAGTGAGCTACTGTATCGAATGTCATGGTTAGACCGATATGATGGAGTTGCAAGGCTTCTAGCTTTGTTTTGTAAAGTATCAGATAGGATTTTTTTATGGCAGACATTCTGTTTTTTTCTTGCCTAGAATCCATGTTGGTATTGTGAGTGGATTCTATTTGTGGGGGTGTTGTACAAGTTGGTCTTATGTTCATTTTTGAAGTATTGCCCCCAGAGTCAGGAGGATAGAAATTGATTTTTTTGGGGATTGGCTTAACCCTTACTATCTTCCACACTGGCTGGATGTCATAATACTGGTGACACATAAGCTGCAGAGATCATTTAATGGTTGCATAATGTGATCTTTGCAGAAGACAAGCAACTGAGATTTAAGGCCATCTGTGCCTGGGAGGGGGGGGGGGTTCTAATAGCATCTTTTTGTGAGGTGGGATCTTTGGGGGTTTCTGGTCATTAACAAGTTTCCAAAACATAGTTAGGCTGTATTGTAAGTGAGATGGCCTTATGCCTTTTAGTAGCTGTTTTGGCTAAGCTTTGTAAGTGTATGAACTGGTCTTAGTTTTCATCTGAAGGGGCTGTTCTCTAGGTTTTCTAGGTTTGCTGATTTCAGTTCCTTTGCAAGATATTTCTAATTAGAAGGAGTAAGGAGTCACATAACCTTTGGGAAATATTTATCTTGGTGTCTGAAGAGAAAGTTAATTAAATGAGAAGCCACTGACTCTGGGCCATTGCTAGTTAGGAGGCTGTCCCATTGAAGTACAGGTCATTCTTTAGACTGTTGATTTGTTGCGGAGTCTACGGACTAGAGGTGATTAGAGAAGTAGGTGCTTTTTTGATGTGAGGTTTGATGGAAAATGTAGCAGGTCAGTGATCACTAACAGATTTTTCCAGAATAGCAATATTACTGACTGGAGATATTTCATTAATGATAATTTAGTCTAATAAAGTGATTCCCTCTCATTATGTTTGGTCTTCAGAATTATTTTAAAAGTTTGGCGATGTTAAATTTGATTAGAACATTCTCAATATCATATTGACATATGCTGTTTGCAAGTGGAAGAGAATGCAAAGGGAGATGACGTAGAAGTAACAGCATTTAATGGTCACATTGCTGACAGAGTGTACATAATGTGAGTATGGTATAAAAAGAAGTGGAAAAGTCATGTAATAAGGAATGAGTAAGATGGATAGCCAAGAGAGATTACTGGGCTGGTTTATTAAGTTAAGCTAGTTAGTGTTATGACATAGACAGTGGAAAAGTGGTTTTGTCTGCCCACAGTGCCTTTTCTAATGACGAAATGTCTATAGTTTTAAGAAGTATAAACAGAGATAGTTAAAAGTTAAGATGTTGACAGCACTGCCAAGACTAATGACAAAAACAGGGCAAATCTTTGTTAAAAAGAAAAGGGCACATAACGTAATTTAGACAGCTAGAAGAAAAAAAGTGAATTACACCGTTGAATACTACTGGGGCATAGCAGATTGCACACATTATGTACACAAGCATTACATTTAATAACAAGCATACTACAGCATGCACTATTATAAATACATCTATACTTAAAACACATAAACTGGCTTAGTAATAAACAACATTCAGGTAACTAATATAGAGTATAAAAAAATTACATGAACTAAAGGTAATATTACATTTCTAAAAAGGAAATGAGTGAAAATTTTTGTTGTCTACCATTAGGGAATCAGATGTCAGACCTGTCTTGCCCAGTGTAATGAATGATGTGATGATATATATATATATATATATATATATATATATATATATATATATATATATATATATATTAGTTATTAAAGAATTACTCTTGTGTGGGCCATACATTGGAGTTCAGAATTTTTCTTCTAATACATAGACTGATCCTGTTCTTGTTATATTAAATAAAAGTTATGTAGAGGGACAGAGATAGCTATGGAAGCCAGAGCAGTCTGTTGAGACAGCTTCAACATGTAACATTTTCATCGTGTCATTCTGGATCCTAAAGTACAAAACAGACATTTATTATGATGAGTATAGTAATGTTGAGCATCAGCAGCTTATATTTGAACTTACCAAGTAGAGAGCTGTCTTTTTGCAGAGGTTAGCCAGTACATAGTTGGCCTATAGACTACCTCCAGAATGCTTAAGCTTATCTTCAGACTACTACAACTGAATGAACTCATCTACAAAGTTTGGTCTTAAATTCTGGAAATAAAACTTATAAATTCTATATACCAAGAAGTAACATCAGTTGTTTATTACAAAAAGAATACAAGGCATAACAGACCTGCCTTACATGCAGTGGCTTAAAGCCCTTTCCCTCTGTTTGGTCTCCTATAGATGGTTAAGGGGTGATCACACCTCTCAACTGTCCAGATTTTCGCAGAATGTCCAGATTTTTGGCTCATATTTTTTTTTATCTTTTCCTCATAAAATTTGGGTTTTTCTTGCAAATCACTGATGACTGGAATCACTAAATTATGACATACAGTTGAACTTCAGACTCCATATCCTTCAGAAAATGCATACTAACACAGATCCTGTTATTCTAGCAACTTTTTAAATTTGTAAGAGCAATATTTTAAGTGTGCCCCTATTTTTGGGAATTTGTCCCCCCACAGTTTAAGGTTTTGTCCAGATTTCTTGCTATAAAAGTTTGAGAGGTATGGGAGTGATCTATGCCTAGCATACAAGGCATATGCAAACCCCACGCTTATGAATCCTGCATATCCTTAAGTCAAGCAGTGTCAGAAATACAAGATCTAGAGATCTGAATTTCATCTGTGACTTAAACGGAACATGCTGGAGAGACAGATACATGTCCCAGAGACTGCCCCTCCCATGGAACAGGCTTCCTATCCATGTGAAGTTGAGTTACTACCTAGAGCGATGGATGGGGAATAGGAAATTTAAATCAGGCCTGGCCCCGATGTCCCTTATGGATAGAGCAGCTTATAAATGCTTGTCCTTCAGTGTCCTATTTGGATATAGGACTTCATATTCTTTAGGCAAAATTTGGCCAGGCTTAGGAAGGTCCACCACGCTGCTATCCTAGTAAAGATCTATGAATCTATGACAACAGAAGCTAGCACAGCTAAGGTGCCCTTGAGAAGACAACTTTAAGTTTGCAAAAATCTTATGTGCAGTTTGAGACAACATGCACATGCCTGAAGCTGAAGAACTGTACCACTATCTGACATAAAATATACCAGGGTAGAGAAGGATATGATTTTTTCTATGAAAAAAGAATTTAGCACAAGCATTGACTGAAGATATATTAACTTAGATAGTGCACAGAGTACTTAACCTACCCACTTGAGATAAAAAACGATCCTCAAGCAATGCTTTAGATACCGAATATTGTTAATAAAGTTGAAATTCTCATGTAGTAAAAGTGAAGGGAACTCTTTCAGCTGATAGATTTGCAAATTAAGCTGTCTCAGGGTGTTTTTTTTCCAAAAAGGGCAGAGAAGCAGATGGCCTATGCAAATGTCCACATTTTTTAATAACAATATTTCCACTGCGTCAAAATATGCAGCAGACCTGATAATCAGATAGAAGGACAGACAAGTTTTTATCCATTGCAGATCTGGCCCTAAACATTTTACAGGGTAATTTAGTGACTGAATTTCTGAGAAAATCACTTGAGTGTTAATGCCAGTTGCCCTACTTCTGTGAAGTACACCAAATTTGGATCCCATCCAGCTGTATTTTGTGCTGATTCTTCAGCTTTACACTCACCTTGCAGCCTCACATATATAGTCCAAGCATTGTTGACAAACCACACCCACACATATATATTTAAGGGTCCTTTTCATTGCTGACTGTAATGACTACTATGAAAATTTTCAGCATGCCAGCTCTTTGCAGCTGCTGTTTGTACCCAGAATTGGTATAAAAAAATAACAAGAAAGACCCATCCAAGTAAGTCTTCACTGTGCAGTACATTAATCTTCTTATAGTGGGGGCCCATGAGATATGTGCAAATCACTCCGTAAAGACATGTCAGTGTTTCAGCTAAATGGCTACTGAATGACAATGACTTTTACTTTTTACGTCTTTACTGGTTCATTCAGGCCAATATTTTCCCTTTTCTAAGTTTGTCAGAAAAACATAGGTGAATTATTGGCCCATATTTTGGGAATACAGAGTTCCTTTTTGGCATCTAGTTCTCTGAAGTCAATGCCAATTTCAAGGGCCTTTGTCTGACCAAATTTACCTACGACTGCAAATTAGGAGCAGTCATAGAATACTCCATTGACACTAAAGATCTCCAAGAAGAGCTCACACAGGGAAATAACTCATGTCAGAGCCATGGACTAAAACTAAATGACAAGAAATGCATAATATCATTCTTTGCAAAGTTGGCCACTTCTGCTAACTTATATATTGGCCACACAACCCTAAGAGCTGGGAAACGCACATGGACAGTAATCCAGCCTTTGACCATCCTGTGTCTACAGTAGTGAGGTAATCATTCTATGTAGTGCAACTTATAAACAAAGGTATGGCATCTAAGTCCAAAGAGGTCATTATTCTGTTGTATTTAGCATTCATCAGACTTATCATTGAGTACAATGCCCCCTTTGGTATGTACCTAACCAGGCATATCCAACAAGTGGAAAGACCACATTGGCTCTTCTCTAAAAGAATACAAAGTGCAAATAACATGTCCAATGCAGACCACATCCAAAATCTATCTCTGCATTCTGTGTCCTAAAGGCTGTTGAGGGGAGAACTATGCCTGGCATGCAAGATATCTACAAACCCCACTCTGATGGACATGCTGTATATCCACAAAACAAACAGCACCAAAATTATCTGTTCTAAAGACTTATACCTTGTCCGTGGTATAAACAAGAACTGCTTGAGAGGCAAGCATGTATCTCAAAGGCTACACCTTCTCTGAAACATTATCCCCATGAATGTGAAGGAGAATTCCTCTTTAACCCAATTCAAGTGTAATTTGGACAACTGGATGGGGGCAGGGATTCAACCCTGGTTTGGCACATGTATCTCTAACAGGCACAGGCAAGTCCATGCTTACACCACCAGTGGTAACAGAACTTGTCAGAGGATTGGGATGCAAGAAAAGGCTTTAAAATGTATCCAGTTTCATTAGCCTAGTGTGCACCAATGGACCTATCAAATCCTGATGCCCGTAATGTTAGGATACCTACAAAATATTCCAAATAACATCCAAGCCAAAGGGGAAAAGGCCCCATGCATGAGATGCAAGTTAAAGATGGTGGACTAAAAATGAAGGCTTTAGATTTCTTGCATACTACAGATGCTTTTTTGCATCCTTATTTTATCCTGCAGTCGTGAAAAAGAACATGCAGAAGTATTTGGACCCATACAAACCATCATCCAAACTTTTCTAGTTAAAGATGGATGTGGCTTAAAGAAATGTCCATGCTATGAATAGTTTAATTATCAGTCAAACCCACTAGGATGTATTTATGCTTTGAGAATATTATGTGTTGATGGCACATATGAAGAAACCATTAACTGTAATATGGACATTATTGAGTGTAGCTGTTTCTAGTTTTGTGAGTTAAATTGTTTGATTTCCTGAGTTAGTTGTGGGTTTTATAATTAGGTATATCTCACTGAATGAAAGGAGCTTAAATACCTTCTTTAGAGACATATGCTTAGGAGTTATATAGGTAAACGAATAACAGAAAGGTGCAGCAAGCAAACGTTCAGCTTCTTATTTAAATAATGTTAATCGTATGATCGCTTCTGTTACAATGATGATTCATCCGTTAAATAAAAATCAGCACACCTTTTATTTAAGAATAACTGTGAAGCGAACTAAACTGTTAAAACAGATAAAACCAAAATCCTGTAAAACGCTTTTCATCTTCGCAGTGCAAAGACTTCTTCAGACTAATTCCTTCCTCCTACAATTCTTCTATATGTAACTTCCTGTGACATCACTTAATTTAATTAATTAATCAACAATGCAAGTGCACTCTGTAATTACTCACTACTCTCTTTCTAGTCCCTTTTTTTTGTTACTCTCCATTATTGTTCAAATACATTATGTACCTTATTCACGTAACACACATAAGTGTAAAAACAAGAAGTGAACATAAAGTCAAGATAAAGTCAAAACTTCATACCGGTGGGACAGACATAACTGTTAACAAAAATGTTAAAATACCTGTTAAATACAAATACAGTTTGTCCGTACCTCCGCGTTTTATATTATAGCCATTCTAATACATATTGGTTACAATGTTTTAAATACAATAAAAGTCCGATAATAATGTCGGTGCCTAATTCTATTGGTTAATATTGTTGCTATTGAAATAGCTGGAATAAAAATACGTAGCGCTCTTGATTCATGTGTTTGCTATCAGAAACATCTGTCCTATTCCTGCTAGTCCAGTGCACTAATTTTTATCTACATCAACGAGACGTATCTTAACTATATTAACTGTTTGTACTAATGTCAAATACATGCACAAGTAAGTCTAAATGTAAACTTTCTGTTAATATCCTAAACGTAAATTTCGTGTCTAATAAGAAACTAAATCAACTTTTAGCGCAGGCTAATCCAAAAATTCTGTTATGATAAAATGTTCTCTGATACATTATGAACATGACCACTCCTGCTATTTAATACTACTACAGTAAATTTACTACTACTACAATCTATTTTGTGTATATTAAGGATAAAAAATTTAAATAGATGTAATTGAAGCTTAGGAGTTCAGATAACTGACAGTAAATTTACGTTTAGGATATTAATAGAAAGTTTACATTTAGACTTACTTGTGCATGTATTTGACATTAGTACAAACAGTCACACTGAGATCAGTTCATGGCCCTAGCAAGGATTCCTCTACTTTTCTTCAGTAAACTTGAATCAGTTCTTCATGACTTTTCTTAGGGAATAATCCAGGAAATATTGCGGAGATTGACTTTAATGTGGTCCTCAACTATGCTAGACTTGAGAAAATCTTAAGAATAAGATCCACCTTGAAAAAATAATAAAACAATACTGACTTGGGGCTCATTGATGTGTGAAGGATCATAACATCCAGATGATCCAGATACACATTTACTTTCCCAGAGGAATGGTGTGGATGTATACTGATATAATGTCCAGTTTCTGTCCCAGTGAGCAATGCTATAGTGTCAGCTCAAATACTCCACTGACCCTTCCTAGACCTCAAATGATATGCGTAGAAGTAGGACTTAAGGTGCAGTATGCATTACAGACTCTTTGGAGACCAGACCCCTTAATTTCCAGGACTGGGAGGCTTTGGCCACACTAGAGAGTGGATAAATGATTTGTTGAGTACAATATTAAGTTTCTTGACACCATGACTTCTGTGGGAATTCTTCATGCTGGTTCTGGTCCCCAGCTAAGTGTGCCTTACACAAAAACAAAAATGCAGAGATCGCTGAAGAAAGAAAGGGATGAGATGTGAAACATGTTAGCTAGTACTCAATTTAGGAAAAAAGGGATTTGATACAAATATGGAATTTATAATGAGGATGGAAGAGCAAATATTTCTTGGTTGAGAAGAGACTTACACTTCAGCTCAAAAACACAAGTCTGAGAGATGATTTACCTTTACGTTAAACTTAAGAAGAGCTTGCGAAGCGATTGTGATAGATTGTTATATTCATTGTTTCTACACACTTTTATATAGTGTTTGCCAGCTTTTGTAGTGTTTTATTTGTGGATGAGACTCACTATGGTGAGGCTTGGAAAACAGAATAGGTCATTTTTCATATGCCAAATGACATAAACATGGCTTGGAACAAGTAAAATAGTTTCTTTTCTTACTGTGCAAATCTGTAGTGTAAATCTGATGTTTCCTGGGGGTTCTTGATTTAGGTCACATAATGTTTTCCTTATTTGGACTGTGACTTGTTAAATCTTTCCCTTCCTCATTGGACATGCAACTGTGATCCCAGGAAGATCATCTTTTACAAACATTGAAAACAACAGGAAATCTGTTCATATAAACAAAATAACAGCCTGTTTCTCCTTGTCAGTTAAACAGTAATAGATGTACAGAAGCTACTACTGGTGGATAGCCTTTTAGACAAAGCTCTGTGAAAATTCAGTTTTAGTCTTAGAAACTATAAACAGTAAACACATAGGCCATCTTCAGCCAGAAGTTGGTGCTTTAATGTGTGGAATTTAGACAGTCTTTTTCTGACCACTATCCATCTTTTTAAATGATGTATTATCAGTCCTTTTGAGCCCGCAGTGGTAGTGCTGTGGTATCGTTGTTGCCTCACAGTAAGACGCTGTCTGATTCGCTTCTCAGCTAGAGCATCTTTTGCGTGGAGACATGCGTGCATGGGCGTACCTTCGTTGAAGGTTGTGTGTCAGGGCTGGTAACTCGGCATGTAAAAATCAACTACCAATCATTAGCAGACCGGAGTTCCGCTGTGGCGACCCCTAACCAAGAAAAGCCGAAAGACACAAACAAGCAATTATCAGTCCTTTTATTTTTCACATAGTTACATGGAAAATACATGCTTTAACTTTTTTCAAGGGAAAGTATTTTACAGTTCAACCTTGAATGCATATGTGTGATGAATTATTTATTGATTAAAGTTTTTTTTTTTCACATACATACATCTGTTTGGTATCTTCCCATCCAACAGGGTGACTGCTGTGAGACAACTGCTACCTTTTGAATATTTTTTAATTGCTGGCTTATTCTAAGTTTAAATATTATTAATGAAGTTAAGTTATTATCTTGTTAGTATAGAGTGACTGGTGGCAGCATTTTGTAAAGGTTAGAAAGGAAGTAACTGGTGCTGAGCTCACTGTGAGGTATAGTGTGTATGGAGAGAGTGCACAATAATTCCTGCCAAGTTTTATGTTAATTAGGTAGCTGTAAAAGCTCTTGGCTCTGTTTGAAGTGAGTGACCATGATTATAACTCTAACCAGTAGCTATGCAGTGTGGAACTTAATCTGAATATGGCAGCTATTTTATGTTATCCAGGGAAGTAGTGAACTCTTAAGGCCAATTGCCATTGTGTGTCAGTGGATACAATTAGTGCTAATAAAACTGCATACTTCTGTTTCCATCACACATTAAGCATTGAAAGCAGCATTATAGGAATTAAAGTTTATAGCACCAGTGTGTCATATTAATTTGGTGACAACAAGTATGATTATATACTTGTCTTGCTGTCCATCACATATTAATCTGTGTCACCAGGTAGGATTATACACCTGTTGTTACATATTATTTGCATGTGTCCTTGCATAACCGCAGCTTGCCCATGCATATTGGAAGGGGTGCACGCTTGTTCTATGGTGTGATTCACAGATCTCTGCCCAGATGAGCTTTATTTGCATAATACATTTCCAAATCAACCATTTCCAGCTGAGCTAAGCCATGATCATTGCTGACAGTCTTGGTAAAACATGAACAGAGGAAATAAGCTTAGGTTAGTAGTACAGCTCAACAAGATTTCCTGGCCAGAAGTTCTTGTTTTCCAGTATGACATTAAAGTTAATGGTATCTTACAGCCTTATCAATTACAGAAAGGGGAATGTGTAAAGAACCATTTTACTGATGTTGAATGTGTTCAGGTGCCATCTGGTATTACATTACTTTGGTAACAGATGCAGAAAAGAAGAGCAGTAGCAGATAATGATCTGCTGCACCTAAAATATCTAGAAGCACATCATAACATACAGGACCTATGCACATTTACAGTTAATTACAGGTTAGAATGACTTACAGAGGACAAGTAATACTTCAGACAATATACATATGTTATTTGCATTAGAAAAATATCAGTAAAGTATAGATATCATGTGTAGAAGGCTTGTTTAATTGTGAGACAAAATATGTGCTTTCAAGTTCCAACATGCTGCAGCAGCAGGGATTAAGACACTGGAGAGGCAACTTTAGTCCAGAAGAGGACTTAATCATCAAGGATGCCCTGAAAACATACTTCAAATGTCTGTTTGTTTTTCAAAAGGGGACAAAGCAAGCAGAGAGGAATAAGGCATGAAGTTAGTGGCTGATATCATTGCATTAGGTGGAAGGAACCACACATTCCCACAGTGTAGGAAAAGAGCAAGTGACCTAGTGGAATGTTCAAGGACAAAACCTAGGCAAAATGCAATTACCCATAGCAGCACTGGCGGGGCTCCTTCCACACTCCATCCATTAACACCTGATGAGGAGTACCCAATCTCCATAAGGAGAGATGGCTGTAATGCATATGAGAATCATTAGACGTGGTGTGAACACCAGTACTTTTAGACCACTGCAGCAGCCACACTTATGTGGTATGGAAGCTTAGTATATAGCTAAAT
The DNA here is from genome assembly GCF_019279795.1 of Protopterus annectens. NCBI lineage: Eukaryota > Metazoa > Chordata > Ceratodontiformes > Protopteridae > Protopterus > Protopterus annectens. The sequence continues at coordinate 1,647,411,354 of NC_056725.1, forward strand.
GTAATCATTTGTGCTGAAATTTACTGTCCAAGATACTTGCATACATATAATCCATAACATTTCCATCAGCAGTTTCCTCATCCACATCACCCATACAAAAAAGTGCATGTTGTCTGCATGGTATGTGTGTCATTCATCTGTTTATAGATAAATCATTGTTACTGTCAAAGGCACAAGTAACAATATCATCACAGACTAGTTCAGAGGGTCAGTGCCAGAACCAAACACATCCAGACTGGCAGCAGGGAAGGCTGATGTTGACAGCAGAAATGCTGGTAACAATATTGCCATAACTCTTATAATCATGAGACAGCCTGGGGAAAGTGGCACACAGTTGCACAGTGTACTGGTAGGATCCTAAACCCTAAGTCAGGTGAATAACTCCATAGCAGTGACACTGGCTCACAAACTCATCAGAATAAGAACATAACACTACAACCAGGGGAAGTGGGATACATCAAGTCGCTCAACACTAGTGTCTTGTGAACAACCCAAACACCTTGTGGAAGATGTTATCATTTTAATGTTAGCAGTACCCAATGTCATGCCTCTGTAAATGGGTGCCAGGTGAGGACATATTTCACAGTTACCTTCTAAGACATTCAAGGTTTTGGCAGCGAAGCAGCAGATGCGCTGTGGCATAATTCAGGGACAGGCATTTGCCACAGACAGTCAGGTAGAGATGAAGAGAGTATTGAAGGGTATGTGTGAGGTATATCATCAGTGCATGGATATGGTGTAGGCAAGAGACAATGTCATGATGATTCTCATCTACAGTATGGTGGCAAACACAGCATCCATGTCTGTCTCCATGTGCACAAAAGTAAAAGCTTATTACACTCACACTGGAAACACAGCTAGACAGATACAGGAGACTGTCCACACACATGGGGGATGATTAGTCTGCATTCACATTATTCTCACAAAGTGTTACAAGACATAGGGGGAAAAGTAACCCAAAAGAAGGCAATAAGGCTTTTGCAGGTTCCCAAATGATGTTATGAAACCTGTCATTAGAGGTCTCTGTCAGGTGCAACACTTTCAGATCGATATCTGTAGGTTCACTGCATACAATAGATCACACCATCACAGCAACTCAGCATGACATTTGCCAGCACTTGCTCATATTTACTGAGACCGTTATCCTCACTGCCCTTAGGGGACACTGAATATGACACCTACGATCTGTCATTGACAGACCACAATCAATTCAAGTTAGAATTTATAAACCCTCACATGTTCAGACATTGATAGCAATCTGTAACTGTTCAATCATCTGGAGAGACTTGACAACACTGTACAAAAGTAAGGGGAAAAGGAGGGTGGGTTTATATGGTTGCACAAATTATTACTTAAAATAGTATTCTGTGCTTTGTGTTGGGGGAATGCAAGACTAGGCCAAAGCATGCATTACTACAACCTTGGTAGTCCTGACAGTAAAACTAACACTGCTGCCACTTAACACTCAGCACTGCACAAATTATGAATATATGACTTAAGATGAAATAAAGGGTTTTGTGCTGATGAATGAAGCAATTAACCTGATGTGCAGTCTCATGTAACCATGTATCACACATCTAATTCAATAATACACATGCAAGGCACATTATAACTCATGTTTAGTTCAATGCTCAGTAATGTAAACCATGAGTACTCACCCAATACTCGCTTCTCAAGTAGATTAATTTATTCATTGTTACAGCTGAGAAATGGCAAAGCAGCAGCAAAACACAAAGGAAAGCTAATGCACAGCTTTCCTTTCAGGTTACAGTGATATCCTAAAACTGCTCCTATACATGCTGCAATAGACCTTTCTTTGGCTTATTGCCTGCAATCCTGCCCAATAATAAACATTTTTGGTCTGCTGATTCTGCATAAATTCATATGAGCAGCTTATTTAAACATGTACTTAATATGTCATCTTCAACATTACTTGTTATGCCTTTTACCTTTAACAGTACAGTTTATAGTTGATACCTGGGCAGTCTGGAGCTCTGCTGACAGTAAGCAAAACACAAAAAGCAATCAAGTAATTATCGTAATAAAAAATAAACATTTCTTTAAATATTACATAATGCCTGATGCACAATGACAGTAGACCATGCGCCACCCAGCTTAGCCCACAGGTAACACTGCATCCATCAAGTAGTATCCATATGAATTTTTATTAGCAGTACCACTACCTGAATGTCATGGCCCAAAGTTATGGACTAAACACAACCTCTTTGCATGCATGGAGCATGCTGGAACTTGCTGTAAGGGGCCCTTTGCTATTGCCATTGGTTGTCATCATCACTATCATCATTTATGGAAGGAACATTACCAGGAACCGCAGTGCCATCATTTGGAAGTTGTGCAACAGACAGATGCATGAGCATGTTGTGCAGAATTTAACGTGCAGCAAACATTCAGCATGCAATAACAGGGTGATACTGTAGGGTAACACCAGACTCATTCAGACAACAGAAATGGGGTTTCAGCATTTCAAGCACTCACTTGATAACAATCTATATCTGGAACAGGGTGCGGGTTGCAGTGATGCTTAGCAGCTCCCTTAGGTTTACATACTGATGACATTAGCCAAGGTTCAAGTGGATAGCCTGCATAACATGGAAAAGGAAAAAAAAGGAAGGGGGGTTATAACAAAAATTATGGGTTACTATCAAATCATGCATTTTACAAAATATATCTATAGACACTACTATAAATAGAAAATAGTTTGCACTTACCAACAAGATGACCATGAGGTATCCCACTATACAGGAAGAGATGGCAGAGTGAGGTTGTGTGCCAGATATGAGAATCATGGGCATTGTCAGAGTGCTGGGCTGACATATTGTTGATGCACCCACATCCATCACAAAGTACCTGGCAGCTGATGGAATGCCTCCCTTCCTTTTCCAGGAACATTCCCCAAGTGGTTCACCTGGGGTCCTAATGTCAACATGGAGTCAATCTATTGCATGTAGTACTTTAGGACTATGCATCATCTCATAGAAGGCATACATGGTTTGGGCTTTATCCTGTGGTGGCACAGGCAGATAAAGATGCTGATTCACATGTGCCAAGAGTATGTTGAGGAACTGCTGAAGTTTTGTCAAGACTGGAGCCTACAAAGTATCTATCATGTCCCCATTTTATCTCTGGATGGTCTGGGTGGCAAGTATAATGAGAGCTCTGCATACCCTGATGTCCATAGGTATATGCCATAAGTCCTCATCTGCAGCCCAAACATACCCATTAAAGCAGCTACTATATCCCCTGTCCATTCTAAATCTGTCAAGTATTTTGTGGTCTGCAAAACTAAAATGACCCAGGCTTTGTCTACATCTGAACATTCTGAGCTGATGAGCACCACTGGGAACCTGCAGTTTTGGTGCCACCATGACAAGCACTTCACAGCAGGAAATGGCAAAGCCATCAGCTACAGCAAGCATATTCACTGATTGTGGGAAACAGCCAAGCTATCAGCTACAGCAAGCATCTTCACTTACTGTGGGAAACAGTTAAGCTATCAGCTACAGCAAGCATTTTCACTGATTGTGGGAAACAGTCAAGCTATCAGTTACAGCAAGCATCTTCACTGTCTGTGGGAAACAACCAAGCTATCAGCTACAGCAAGTATCTTCAGTGATTGCAAAGTAGATAGGAAATGCATATCTTTGTCTAATATAAGGCATTTGCAAATAACACCAAAATGCATTAAAGAGTGACTATGATTCACACAGAGATGGGAAGGCTATCTTATTTCCATAAGATAGTTGAAGAATCATTAGTCAGTCCTCATATACATCTCATTATAGCTTAATTCACACAAGTTCTTAGCATATGAAATTTGTTGCATCTCAGTGCAGCTATGGTCTAGTGCTCTGCAGCACAGACAACTTAAAAACCTGCTACGCCTAAGTGCAATGACTTTAAATAATGCCCAGCATATATCCGTTTGCTAAAGGTAGCAGGGAAACCACTTTGTTAACAGCAGGAATAAGATACAGAAACATTTCATAGGACTGTATACACATAAAAGATTGGTCTAGATGGATCTCGCTGGATGGACAGATCTTTCAAAATTATTACAAAGTTATTAAGCAAGTATTTAATTGCAAGTGCCACAGATCAGAAAATACTACTTAATTCTTATAACAATCATAACTACCAGTGAAATATGTGGCTAATTCCATAAATTACACACAGACTGCAAACTGGAAAAAAATATTCTTGTTCCACTACTAAACCAGCCTAGTGCAGAATGACTAAGAATGAACAGTGCATGTTGGCAGAAGGCAACTTGTCTATACTTTAACAAATAAATTAAAATCCAAGTTTTTAGCAGTATATACTGGTTATTGCATTGTACATAGTGGGTTTAGGCAAGCAACAAAGAAGAGTATGGATGGAATAATCCCTGTTTGATATTCTGATTAATCATATAGTGCAGTCCATGCATTTGGAGCCTCAAGGATGCAATCAGTGCAATAGACAGTATCAGAGTGGGATGATTCATTGGGTGCCTTGGTCACAAGAAAGACATGGACTGATTTCCAGTCCCCAGGTTATACAAGCAGATGATTTCCTGCAAATGAAACTGCATATTTGCTAATTAGTGTTATTATTTATTTTTTTATGGTGGCTTAATAAAGCACCTGAGGAAAGCAAGTAATTTTAAAAGGCACTAAAGAAGAGCATATCATCAGCCTAGAATGAAACATTAAACTGAAATGATCAGTGAATTACAAATAACTGGTTAGGAGTTACTGTGTACTATTATATCATCCCAGACTACAGTAGCATTGCATGAGGGAAGTTATACTTCACTTGGTTATTAACCAAGGTTAAGCCAATATATATTTTTGAGCAGAACAAAAAAATAAATAAATAATTATATAAAGCCCCACCAATGTCTTTCCAGTAAAGTCATCTGTACTCCCTACTATAAGTCACATTGTATAGCTTCTGCTTTACAAGGAAGCAAAGTATTATGCTGAAAAGTCATGGGCAGCACAATCCAAACCAGAAGTTGCAATGACAAAACAAGGATCACCTCAGATCAACCACTTACTAACAAGACAACCAACATAAATATTTGAAGATACTAACAAAATGCAATGAACCTCAGGATTTGAACTGCTAGCACCAAAGGTATCCTATATTAAAGCACTAGTCCTGCAACTTCCAGTAGAGTGTATTATGACACTATAAGGTGTTCCATCTATCACAAATTGAAAATACTGAATTGCAAAGTAAGAAAAAAGAAAAGAAAACACAGTCGCACATAACTCAATTACTTTTTTTTTGTTTGTTTTTTTTTTTTTAATTAGTCAACTTGGAGATCATTATGGTACATGACAGGATACCATTATTCATAAAAAAACACCATCATTAACAATGTATCGTGTCGAGCTATAGAACCCACAAGGCTATAAAGATTATTCAATGCCACAATAAACTGTACAGCACTGATTCAAATGTAGAGTTTGTGATTCCCTGATGGATACTGCTATTCCCAATAAAATATGTCAACATTTTCTAATGATTCTCTGTATGGACTCTATTGCTGTATTATGTTGTGCTGCAATTTCACCATTTGATATATTCATTAAGAAAAGTGAAACAAATGCAGATTTATAAAATGTATAAAGATTTGATTTGATTGGATGTATTTAACCAACTAGGAGGCCATTACAATGTTTTGCCTTTTCATAGATAAGCTCCGATTAGAGCAGTATAGCACTCACAAATTATTACACACTTAGTACTCAACAGGACAATCTCTCATGCCCAAGTCTCTGTATAATTATTTTACGAGTTATTTATAGCACTTTTATTGGCTGCTACATACTTTTCTAGCTAGTTTCACTGTGCATGAGCTATTAACTGGATATTATCTACATTTATTAAGCATCTGTTTGGGTTTTTTGTTCTGATTTCCTGCCAAGGAGTGCATCATATTGCTTCCCACCCTCACTCCCTATTGGTATCATGTTCTAATACTTGGTGGCTTTGCAGTTCTCCGCCCCTACTGTAAATTTGATCTGGGACACTCCTCCCAGTCTATTGTCGTTACCTCATTCTACCTAATCCAGGAGAACATTTGAGAAGGCCAACCCACTTAGTTTCTGCTCCTTCTTTCCACTTTACAAAAAAAAAAAAAAAATCTAAGCTTATTTCCTGCCTTTCCTGTAAGTCGTCTAGTCCAGATACAGATTTGCTGTATCCAGGACTGTTTGTAAGCTTCTAAGCGCCCAAGCCTTTCTGTGTTGGAGTGAAGCCTTCTAGCTTAATTTTGTTTCTTAGAATTAGCCAGTTTTTTAGTTTCAGCACTCAAATCTGTTTCTTTGAGCTCAGCACTTGTTCAGAACTCATTGTAAGCACTAAATAACCTACAAATTACTAAAGCACTCAACTTTCCTCACTTGTCTAGATGAAAACACTTTTTAGTACTTAATAAATAAGCACCTATCCAGGCATGTCTAAGGGTCAGCTCCCGGTGTTTTCTCCTGTCTACCTGATGAATCTGGGCATTGTGGAACAATGCAGCAATTGCCTCATGTGCACAGACAACCCTCACCTCCTACCACCAAACACTACAACCTGTGAGAGATGCACTTATATAGCAAAACTGGAAGCAAAGCTCTCTTCACCCAAGACTGGACTAGACAGTCAAGAGGAGAAGGTAAACACTTGCACCACACCACACTCATCACATAGTCCCTTAAAACCTACACCACCAAAACACACACATAGAAACACAAAACAAACACCTACATTCACGGAGGCTCTCAATAAAAATCTACCCAAGCAACAGGGACCTCCAAAGCAGAAACGCAAGCAGCGTCCACCCCCCCCAACACAACCCAAATGACACATAGCCCACAAACTCAGCATGCCACTCAACCACAGCCCATAAGGCATAACAACGTACCCAGCACTCTAGTCATAGGTGACTCTATAGTCAGGCACACTGATGTTCCACTCACCAGGCTAAACAAGGATAAAGTTACTGTCAGCTGCCTGTCAGGTGCCAGGATCTGCCACATAATGCACGCACTCAGGTCACTCCACAACAAGTACGAATATGACTCTGTCATTGTCCATGTTGGGGTGAATGACCTGAGATGTACCTACCTGGACTACATGAAAAGAGACATGGAGGAGCTGTCCGATCTTGTAGCCCAGGCAGGTATGACCCTAGCCCTGAGTAGCATCCTGTCATCAGTCAGAATGATACCATAGTACAAGGACAAAATGACTGACTTCAAAAAATTGGCTAAGCTTCCGGTGTCATTCTAAGGGGATCCAGTATATGTCTGCCTGGGATGACATGATCGACAAGCCATGATGCTTTGCTGGAGATGGCCTGCACCTGTCTCCCTTGGGATTCCGTATACTGGCTAAGGCTCTTGCCACCCCTGTAGTGCCTTTTTTAGGCAAGGTTCAAAAGACAAATACACCACCATAACAGGTACAAGCAAACAAAATCTAAGGGTAATGCTACTCAGTGCTAGAAGTCTAAACCTCAAAATGCACTCACTCGAGGCACTCCTTAAAATGGGGAACATTGACATCTGTGCAGTGACAGAGACCTGGTTCAAGGCTCCAGAGAACACCCCTGCATTACCAGGCTATAATTCATTCCACAACTATCGGCCACTTAACCTGGAACGAAACACTAAAGGCGGAGGCGTGTCCATATTCATTAAGGATATCCACACCTCCAGGCTAGTTGCACAGCATAATGCATCCAAGATTATCCAAGTGCAACTAATTCTGGGCAAGACCGCAATCCAAATTGTAGCTTGCTACAGATCCCCCACCATGCCCCAGGATTCCCACTCCTCATTTTTTGATACACTGGAAAATATTAGGGTACAACCTAACACCCTAATAATAGGCAATTTCAACTACCCCACCATTAACTGGGAAAACTACTCATGTATCAACTCTTGTGCTCAACGTTTTCTGGAATTCATAAACTCCAATCGCCTGGATCAAACTATCCACACCACCACCAGGGGCAACAATATCCTAGACCTGGTCATTACCAACATGTGTGACTGGTGTGCCACACCTGGGGTTATCTCCTCATTGGTCAGATCTGAACGTACGCTAATCACCCTTGTTATCCACATCCCACCTCCACCCCCCCATTACGGAAACACCATAAAAAAATTTTCCCAAAGACAACTTCATGCTTCTTAAGGCAGAAGTGGCAAACTTCATGACACCCATGCTGACGAGCAATAGAGGTACAACTGCTGAATCCTACACAAATGCACTTTATAAGCACTTGCACGAGTGCATGGATCATGCAATCCCTAACAGAACCAAGATGCTATTCTCCAAAAAAAGGAAGCCAATCTGATGGTCCCCTGCCATAAACAAGCTCTACAACAGAAGAAAGAAACTGTTGCAAAAAAGAGTAAAATCCCATGATTGGAGGAACTCCCTGGTCAGCCTCAGTAAGAAGCTGAGATCCCCTCATAAAATCCTCCAAAGCTAGTTATGAAAACAAAATCGTCACTGATTCTAAAGACAACCACAAAGCATTCTATAGCTATGTCAAGAATCTCAATGGCTATACTCACATCTGCTCTGAGTTACAGCACAATGGCACTAAATATACAGAACCAACTGATATTGCCAACATCCTGGCAGATAGGTTCAGTGCTAACTTTACCCCCCTCTCATCCCCTAAAGGGCCCATCTCCATACTGGAAGAATGCAGAGTTCCTGTAATCACGGCTGCACAAGAAAAAAACACACTCTCCAAAGCCAAGAACACAGCATCCATGGGACCTGACAACATCCCAGGCTGCTTTCTACATGAACTACAGAATGAACTGGCACCCCACCTAAGTACCATGTTCAGTCATAGCCTCACTTCAGGCTTTGTGCCCACTGAATGGCGCACAGCAACATTTATCCCACTCCACAAAGTTCCCCTCCACCACGGACCCTGGGGAACTACCACCCCATTAGCCTGACAAGCCTGGTCTGCAAGGCCATGGAATGTATCATCATGGAACTTATAAACAATGACATTGGTAATATCCCAACTCTGGACCCCACCCAGTTTGGGTTTGTAAAAGGCAGATCATGTCTCCTAAACCTGATAGACTTCCTTGAAGTGGTCACCAAAGACGTAGATGAGGGTAAGGTGGTTCACACAGCCTATCTAGATCTCACCAAGGCTTTCAACACCATCCCCCACTCTGGAATTATAGATAAACTCACTAAACTAGTTATAAATCCCTGTGTCACAAGATGGGTTGCCAACTGGTTCACTGACAGAACCCACAATGTGAAAGTAGCAGACTCCAAATCCAGCTTCAAACCAGTGACAAGTGGAGTACAATGGGTTCAGTCCTGGGTCTACTTCTGTTTGGTATCTACTTCTCTGAAGTACAGGCTAACACAGAAGGTCTTTAGCTAGCAAGGTTTGCAGATGACTGCAAAATAGGAGCCATAATCAAAACTCCTAACGATGTGGACATCCTACAAAAGTGCCTCACTGAGACAGATGCTTGGTGTCAAAGCCATGGCCTCAAGCTCAATGCCAAAAAATGCATTGTCATCCCTTTTGGTAAAAAACTCTGTACCCATAAACTACCACATAGGTTGTAGTCTACTTAACACCAAAAGTGTGATAAGAGACCTTGGGACACAGGTGGACAGTAGTCTCTCCTTTGATAATCACATCACCTCAGTAGTTAGGAAATCCTTCTATGTGGCACACCTCATCACAAAAGGTTTCTCATCCAGGAAAAAAGAGGTGATTGTTCCCCTCTACTCGTCACTCATTAGACTCATTATAGAATACAATGCCCCTTTTTGTATGTACCTCACAAGACATCTACAACAATGCAAAGCCTGCAGAAATACCTCACAAAGAGGATTACCAGCCTCAAACAGATGCCCTATGCAGACCGTCTCAAAAAACTCCAGCTTTACTCCGTCGCATATCGCCTACTCAGAGGTGATCTCTGCCTAACATACAAAGCTATGTCAAACCCAGAGCTGTTGGACATTCTCCACTTAAAGAAATACAAATCCCTCTGAGCTACATGCTCTAGGGACCTAAACCTATTCACCACAATAAACAGAACATGCTGGAGGGATAGATTCCTGTCCCAAAGACTTCCCATACTCTGGAACAAACTACCTATCTATATCAAACAAAGCTCATTAGCACTCTTCAAGAAAAATCTTGATGACTGGATGGGAGATAGGAAAGTCACCACGGGGTTCACTTCTGTGGCTCTGCTCGACAGGGGCACGGGAAAATAATTTTCTTGGGTGGGAAAGCCAGGGTACCATTTGGCTAGCCTTATATAGGCCCTAGGGCCAATAGCCTAGTACCTACCTATGAACCTATAATCCTGTTAGAACTGAAAGTTGTTGCTGATGCTGCTGAATGCACTTCCATGCCAAGTAGAACAGGAGTGAGTAGCCGATGTAAGCCATCAGAGACTGTGGAACTGACAGGTGACTTATTCTTAGGAAATTCAGAGTGGTATTCACAGAGTCACCTTTAGTAGTACAAGTTTTATTTAGCCTTACAAATTAAGAATCCTCTTAACAGAGTTTCATTAAAGTGAAATCTTCAGAAAGTTTGAAGGAAGGCCCAGTTCAGATTTTTTTGTATTAATTCTGTTTTTCGGTGAATTGAGAGGAAAATAGAAATCATGAATGCTCTATAAGTTTGGCCCTTTGATATTTCAGAGAAGTAATTATTATTCTTACTTTGGTCACTATTGGTCATAGGATATATGAAGCTTCTAAAGGTTAGTGTAAGTTTTTATTTATGGAATATGTCACAGGTTATGCTGTGTTTGAGGAATGTGCACAAACCATAGTTTCATAACAAACAGTGCAAAATGTCCCCACAAACAGAATGTAAATAATGTGCTCTGCATGTTACAGTAGTGGCAAATAGACTAAACTTTAAAACACAAATTCCAGTAATGTTACTGGATGATTCTGCTGTGCCACAGTCCTAGTTTTGTAATGATTCACCAGATCATGGCTAAGAAACCCCATGAGTTTGTCAGCAGTGCTAAGGATCAGGGATTTATATCCACACTACACTGATACCTTCTTGGGTCACTATGATAACACGGTACTTTACTACTTTATAAACACTTTGTTGACAATGAATATTGATAGTGGTAATTCAGCAAATGAATGCATTTGTGATAGGTTTAGATAACTGCATATTGTTTTCAGAGTATAAAGTGGAATGGTCATATATGAATATCAGTTTTCTAGGCCAGGTCAGTAATTTGAGTACTTCCATTAGTAAGAAGAAAGAAGTGTAGTGTTTCTGTTGTTTTAATTTGTTGTTGCTGGACTAACTTATGTTCTTGTAGTGGAAGGTTTAATTGATTAACTATGGTGTGATCCACTAGACAATGGTTTGGGCATGTTGTGCTGAGCAATTGGTGATGCAAGCAGAGTTCTGCTGAGCAAGTTATCTTGCACTGTAGCTCAAATGAATACTTTACAATGCTGTAACCAGTTTTAGGACAGACAGACAGATGCATGACCCAACCTCACAAAGACACACACATACACACAAAGACACACACACACACACACACACACACACACACACACACACACACACACACACACACACACACACACACACACACACACACATACACACACACAAATGCACACGTGCACACACACGGATCTGATAGTGTTCATTAGGTAGATGTGACTTATTGAGGATTTTTCTCCATTTCTCCATAGTGCTCATCTGCAATGCCTGATCAAAATAGTCAAGAACATACACGGATAAACAAACATATATGATACTTCAAAATGCAGGGCAAATTGTCTTTTCCAAAAAAGAGAGAGAGAGAAAGACTTGCTTGTAAACTTCAGATTCATAACAAACAGAAAACAACCTTTCACAGCATGCTGTGGCAATTGATGGGCTGCAGTCTTAAGACAAACCAGGACTCACAGCTAAATGCTTATAGAAAGGATATAATGATAAATGTGTCAGGTGGTTACAAAGAAATTATGCAACATGAACTATGTGTTGTTAGGATATAGGTTGTTACATGCAGAAAATTATTTTCTTGCAAAATACAGATAGATTAGATAGATAGATAGATAGATAGATAGATAGATAGATAGATAGATAGATAGATAGATATATAGATAGATAATATCTGTCTGCCTATCTATTGGGTATGCTCCTGACACCAGTTAAGCAATTTTTACCTTTTTTTCTAGTTGTCACAAAATTACTCACAGGTAAGATGCCGGAGTGTCATGGAATGTGTAATTAAGGTAATATTCAGACTTGAAGATGGCAGAGAAAAAAAAACACTATAGGAATGTAAGTTAAGAGCCAAACTGGGATCTCTTTTGTTCATATAATGGGTTCTCAATGTTATTAGGCTAGTGGACAATGAAAAGAAAGTTAGGCTTTCAACTTAAGGATTAAAGTTAGTGTGACGCCCGTGCATTGGCCCAGCAATCAAAGAGCCCCAATCCTCACCACTAACACCAGTGAGGGGTGTCCATATAGGGAAAAGATAATAAATACACACACAGTAAAGTATAATTTCCCTTAAGAGCACCCACAGATCATAGTCAGTCTGGGGCTGGTTTATCCCTTTCTCTCCTGGTCCCCAATAAGACTCCCCACTGGCACAGCTATAGGGTCCAGATCTCAGCCTAGTGGGCAAGCTAAAACCTCCAGCACCCTCTCTGGCCAAACAGTGCTTTGTGTCCCTGCCCAGGTAGCTGATATACACACAAATTGAGATAAGAGTTATATACAGCCCCACAGACACTCCTGGGGAAGGCTGGCACAGGTTCTCCAGCTGTGCCCCTTTTACCCAGACTACATGGTAGAAATCACTGCCACCACCCAGCTAATATTTATCAGCTACTCAAAGGCCCTTATTAAAGGGTGTCCAATTATTACTGTGCAATAATATTATCCAAATGGTAAGTGTGACTGAACAGCAAAGCTTATTTGGAGTGACTTGGCACAGTATCACTATATATATATATATATATATATATATATATATATATATATATATATGCAATGAACTCTAGAACTTAAACTACCTCTACACAAAACAGCTACAGTTGAAAGGTTTTGAAAAATATTTAATAATAAAAAATAAAAACACAAGGCAATACTTCTTACTACACAGTGCTAGTCAAGACTTCAGAGATCACAGAGAATGTTTAAAATAACACATTAGAAAAGTTCTGACATTACAGAAAACCACTTAGTCTAATCTTCTTAATTCCTAACTATTTCTAAGAGAAACATTGAAGTCTAAAATCCTACTTACATCTAGATACAGGCAGTGCTGGTGATGTTGGATGTTCTCAAGACAAATGCTCTAATGCTCTCATTCTTTCTCTCCTTAAATTTATAACACAGTACCACTGATTCATTTCAGATTATATCATTTATTTCTGGTTTCCAGGCTAAAAGAACTCAGAGGTTAATGGTCCTTTGATCTTGCAGCTGGTCTCAAAGCCAGGGCAATAAAAGAAATTATACATGCAAATTCTAGGGGATGGGAGGGTGGTGTAATGGTTAAGGTGTTTACCTTAGAAGCACAAGGTCCAGGGTTTGATTCTTACAGGGGGTAATTGGCTAGGCTTAAAACTGGTCCGTGAAGGCAGCTAGTCTATTAATAATCTATGAATTAACTCTGGTCTCAAGACAATATCCAGAATTCCTTCACTGAGACATATTGGCTCCAAGACCTGACATCAAAGAATTGACTTGTCAGCTTTGTTACAGAAGAGTGCACTGCTGTTACATTTTTGCAGTTCAATATCCAATGCAGTCTTTTCACATTTAAGAGAACAAGCCTGTGGCTTACATTAATATTTACAAATGGCAGAATTATCTACAAAATTCTATCTGGCTAGGATGGCAGCCTTCACCTATCTTCACACCCCCCCCCCCTCGGAGAACTCAAGCTAGCTTTTCAAGTGACCCTTGAGAAACGTTGCTTGAGAGGGTTAGGTCTATCTGGGTATACCTTACTCCATTCCCTGTCCTGACAGCCCATCTGCGTTGGCATTGCTAATCTCACTGTGGTACTGCACTGACATATTATATGCTTGCAACCCTAGGCTCCATCTTAGCCACTTGGCATTTTGCTGGCTGGCTCTGTTTAACCATGTTAGAGGGTTGTGATCTGTCACTACAGTGAATTTTCTTCCATACAGATAAGGCTGAAGTTTCTGCAGTTCCCACACTATGGCTAGACATTTCTTTTCTACAGCTGCATAGCATTCCTCCCTGGGTTGGAGCCTATGACTGAGATAAACCACTGGGTGCTCTTCTCCCTCTGAAGAAATCTGGCTAAGTGCAGCCCCCACCCCATGGTTTGAAGCATTAACCTGCACAACACATTTTTTGCTGTAATATGGAATGGCTAACACAGGGGTTCCTCCCAAAGCTTCTTTAAGCTTCTGGAATGCCTGCTCACATGCTGTGGTCCACACTACCTTATCTGGTCTGTTCGTTCATGTCAGGTCTGTGAGGGGAGCAGCTATGGTGCTATAACTGGGGCCATACTTTCTGTAGTACCCTGCTGTCCCTAAGAATGCCCTCACCTGCTTTTTGGTAACAGGTGTAGACCATGCATGAACAGCTTCTACTTTGGCAGGTTTTGGCCTGATCTTACCACTCCCCACTCTATGACCCAGGTATGAGAACTCTGCATTAGCTATCTGACATTTGCTGGGCTTAATGGTCAACACTGCCCTCTGTAGTCTGTCCAGCACCTCCCTGACATGTTGAAGGTGCTCTTGCCAGGAATGGCTGTAGATGGCAATATCATCTAGGTAATCAAGTGCAAACCCTCCTGCTCCTGCTAGGATATGATCTACCAGCCTCTGGAAAGTCACCGTGGCATTTTTCACCTCAAAGGACATCTTTGTGAACTCATACAAGATAAAAGGATTCACAAAGGCTGACCTCTCTCTAGCACTGGGAGTCAAGGGCACCTACCAGTAACCCTTGTTAAGATCAATGGTTGTAAGATACTTAGTCCCACCCAGCTGCTCTAAGGCCTCATCTATCCTAGGCATGGGGTAAGCATTTGACTCTGTGTGACTATTTAATTTCCTGTAGTCCACACAGAACCTGGTGCTGCCATACTTCTTTTGCACCAGCACCACTGGGGAGGCCCAAGGACTGTTGGACTCTTGAATTACCACTAGTTTTAACATTTCCTGAATCTCCTCCCTCAGAGTCTGTTTGACTCTCTCAGGCACCTTATAAGGAGCCAGCGTAATAGGCCTTTGGGGTCCTGTATCCACCTGGTGAAGCACTAGGTGGGTGCACCCCAGTTTCCCAGTCAACATGTTCCCACACTCCTGTAACACTGCTCAGATGTCTTGAATCTGGGAAGGAGATAGCTGCTGGGACATTGCTATCTTGTCCACTGAGGTGTCAGTCCAAGCCTCACTGAGCAGATCAGTCACCAGATTTCTCACAGACTCCTCCTGCAATCCACTGCACCTCTGTCAGTTAGTATTTCTTTTGGGAAACCTACCCTGCTGAAAATCTCTAACAAAGCATTTGCCACATTTTCTACCTCAATGGAGGACAGAGCCAGTCCCTCAGGGTATTGTGTAGGATAATCCACTACCACTAGGATATACTTTTTCCCTGTGTAACTTGGGATACTCAGAGGCCCCACAGTATCCATAGCTACCCTCTGAAATGGCTCCTCAATCACAGGCAAAGGCATCAAAGGAGCTTTCACCTTGTCTCCTGCCTTGCCTACCTTTTAGCACTGCTCATAGATCCTGCATTACCCTGTTACATCTCTGGATACTCCAGGGCAATAGAAGTCCTGCATAATATGTCACTTTTCATGTTTTATGCCCATGTGACCTACAGAGGGAATATCATGGGCTATGGCTAGAAGCACCAGATAGTAGGCTCTAGTTACTACCAACTGCTGTACCCACTCACCTTTTAGCCCTACCTCAGGGGTCCACACCCTATACAGTAACCCTTTGTCCCAGTATACAGATTTCCCCCTTCCCTTGATAATCAGTTGCCTCACTATGTACCTGCCTCAGACCTTGCAATGTAGGGACTGAGAGTTGAGCCTGGATCAATTCTCTCTTTCTAACCCTTCCCAGCTTCCCTTCCACAGGAAGTCTGGCATCCTCTGACAGTGGTGCCTCACTGCCAGCCTGGGTACTATTACTTACCTCTACCTTTGCAGTCGTTCTGTCCAAGGGAACATCAGTACCCCCAAGCAGCTGTGTCTCAGCTCCAGTCTCACTGCTACAGAGTAGCTCCCTCCCTGAATTAACCACCTCACCAGTCCTGGCTGCAAGTATGTGGTCTGTCTGGGTCTCCCCCAAGCTACCAGACCCACATGCTTGTCTCCTAGCCTGACTGCGTGTAACTGCATAAGCACATGGTACTGCCTCATCCAAATCCTTCCCTATCAGGACATCTGCAGGATGGTAGTTTGGTACCCTCGTTGTCTCAAGACAGCCTACTATTGGCATTTTGTCTTTTCCACTTACTGGTTCTCTCACCTTTTGTTCCCCACCTTGCTCCTGTGGACATCTGAATTCCACATGGCCCCACCGTTTGCATTCAAAACATTTAATCTTAGGTCCTGGATGTGTACCTGAACTAGTGGCTTCCCCTGCTACTGGCAGATTCTGTTGGGGTAGTCTGTGCTGCCCACCATGGGCTCCTTTATACCCATGAGCAGTACCGGGAGTCCCTTTCCTGTGCAGGAATGCCCTGCTTGCTAGGTATAGGTCTCCATTCTTCCCCAACTCATCTGAAGTAGCACATTGTCTATCAACTAACCAGATTCTCATGTCTTCAGGCAAAGTGCTAAGGGCTGTTCCTTCAGCAAAAGGTCTGCCAGCCCTTCAAAACTGGTGACCTGACATCCATCCACTCACCCACCTATGAAAGTAGGTGCTTAGTTCAGCAACACATTCACTCAAACGTTTCTCTGCCTAGCGTCTATGCTCATGAAACTTTTTCCTATATGTTTCAGGTGTTAGCGTAAACAATTCAAACACACAGTTTTTAACCATAGTATAATTAAAACAGTCAATGTCAGTCATTTTAGACAATACATTAACAGCTTTACCATGGAATATGGGGGTCAGAAACCATACCCAGAGCCTTTGGTCAACATCATACTGTTTACATACCCTCTCAAACATATGAATGAAACTATCAAAATGATCCCCCTCTTTAAACTGTGGAAGAAATTTACTGACCTTTTGTGCTTCTGGGGTCCAGTTACTCCCTTCCCCATTACCTCCATAAATCTGGCAAAGAGTCAGCATCTCCTTCTCATGCTGCCTCTGCCTCTTCTTGTCCTCAGCTTCCAGGCATAGCAGTTTGTCATTCTCCTCAACCTGCAACCGTCACAGTTTCTCATTGTCCTCACTCTCTAAATGCCTCAGTCTCTCAGCTGCTTATGTTTCCAAACACCTGCCCTCCAACTCAAGTTTCTTTAGCTCCAGATGGATTTTTAAGTCCTCTGCAGAAAGGATGAGCTGTCTATTATCTAAGTGTAGTATGTCTCCACTGCCAGTCTGATCATCCTCCTGGTTGCTGTTTTCTGATGCAGTTATGACCAAAGCTGCAATCATGTCTGCCTTAGTCAGGTTTCCATGTACCAGTCCCCTAGCCTGGCACATCTCAGCCAGCTGGCTCCTTGTCACCTTTCCGTACTCCTCTGCTGACATGCTGCCTGCTCTCCCTGACTAACTAAGCTAAAAAAAGAAATAAAATAATTGTGATCTGAACTCTTGAGTACTCACTGCGTGGCTGATTTATAGTACGAAACACCTTCAGTGATCACTGTACACAAGCCACAGGAATTCAATCAGCCCACATCACTATAAGCCACTTAGTATTTTCCAGCCAATTAATATGTGATGCAGATATCCCACCACTGCCAAACAATTAATATATGATGCCCGTGCACTGGCCCAGCAATCAAGAAGCCTCAGTCCTCATCACTAGCACCAGTGAGGGGCATCTATATAGGGAAAGGATAATAAATACACACACAGTAAAGTACAATTTCCCTTAAGAGCACACAGAGATCACAGTCAGTCTGGGGCTGGTTTCTCCCTTTTTCTCCAGGTCCCCAATAAGACTCCCCACTGGCACAGCTATAGGGTCCAGATCTCAGCCTAGTGTGCAAGGTTAAACCTCCAGCACCCTCTCTGTCAAAACAGTGTTTCATGTCTCTGCCCAAGAAGCTCACACACACACATATTTTGAGATAAGAGTTATGTACAACCCCACAGATGTTCCTGGGGAAGGCTGGCCCAGGTTCTCCAGCTGTGCCCCTTTTACCCAGACTATACATTAGAAATCACTGCAACCACCCAGCTAATATTTATCAGCTACTCAAAAGCCCTTATTAAAGGGTGTCCAATTATTACTGTGCAATATTATTATCCAAATGGTAAGTGTGACTGAACAGAAAAGCCTATTTGGAGTGACTTGGTACAGTATCACTATATATATATGCAATGTACTCTAGAGCTTAAATTATCTCTACACAAAACAGCCACAGTTAAAAGGTTTAAAAAATATTTACTAATAACTAATAGAAACACAAGACAATACTTCTTACTACACAGTGCTAGTCAAGAGTTCAGAGATCACAGAGAAATGTTTAAAATACAGTAGAAAAGTTCTGACATCACAGAAAAACACTTCTTCTTTTTCTTTCGGCTTTTCCTGGTTAGGGGTTGCCACAGCAGATCACCTGTCTGCTCATGATTGGCAGTGGAGTTGTACGGTGTCGAGTTGCCAGCCCGGCGCCCAACCTTCCACAGAATGCACACATGCACGCACTCAAGCCTAGGGCCAATTTAGAGTGCCCAATCCACCTACAGCATGTCATTGGGATGTGGGAGGAAACCGGAGCACCCAGAGGAAACCCACACAATCACAGGGAGGACATGCAGATTCCACACAGAAGGCACCCCAGCTGAGGATCGAACTGGAGAACATCTTGTGTGAGGCAGCAATGCTAACCGCTGCACCACTGTGGCTGCCCAGAAAAACACTTATTCTAATCTTCCTAATTCCTAGCTATTTCTAAGAGAAACACTAAAGTCTAAGATTCTACTTACATCTAGATACAGGCAGTGCTGGTGATGTTGGATGTTCTCAAAACAAATACTCTAATGCTCTCAGTCTTTCTCTCCTTAAATTGATAACACAGTACCACTGATTCATTTTAGATTACATAATTTCTTTCTGGTTCCCAGGCTAGCAAAACTCAGAGGTTAATGGCCCTTTGATCTTGCAGCTGGTCTCAAAGCCAGGGCAATAAAAGAAATTATACATGCAAATTCTAGCAATTAACTCCTGTCTCAAGACAATAGCCAGAATTCCTTCATCCAGACATATCGGCTCTAATTCCTGACATCAAAAAATTGACTTGTCAGCTTTGTTACAGCACAATGCACTGTTGTTACATTTTTGCGGTTCAATATCCAATGCAGTCTTTTCACATTTAAGAGAACAAGTCTGTGGCTTACATTAATATTTACAAATGACAGAAGTATCTACAAAATTCTATCTGGCTAGGCTGGTAGCCTTCACCTATTTTCACAGTTAGTTTATTTTTATTGCTTAGCATTAGACTATGGAGGAAAGCAAGAATGCCTGTATAGTGCAGTAGAAGGGAAACATTGTGTCAGTGTTGACAGAATAACTAAAAGTCCTTTGCAGGCTTATGGAAACTGCTATTTTCCTATCTTGCTTGACTGAAAAGTCATCCTTCATGCCTAATTCTAAAAACAGTTAAGCACACATTCCTTTAATTCTACTTTATGATTTCTAGGCAGACATTTAATGACTGGATGGGATGTAGAGGCTGTGGACTGAAGTACAATGTCTTTCTTCATACTACTCTGCATTACAACTGAACTAGTCAAAACCATGTCCATAGATATATAAACTTGCATTGAGGACGCTACTGTAAGCTTCTCAAGATTAGATGTTTTCAGGATTTATGTTTATGTTTATGAGAACTTATTATGGCAAAGCTATGAGCAACTGCTACTTGCAAACACTGTTGACTTTGACTTGTCTGGTAATCTCCCGAACACACAAATGTACCAAAATGTGTTTTCAGAATAATTATTTTCATGCAATTTGATGTAACCTGTGATAAATTCCCTATCCCACAGTATGTTAAACTTCTGGAATTACTTCACTAAACGTCAGATAAGGGAACCACAATACAGGAAAACTGTGATCAACATTCATTGAAAGTCAAAGGGCAATTGAATTTTGTTTTGATATTTGGCAGAAACTTTCCAACTTGTACAAGGATGTTTCTTATTAGAATTTTGTCTTATAGCTGGGAATTCTGACTATTTTTAAATCATTACTATTGCATGTGATTAATCTCTTTTCCCCCCCAAGAAATAATACATTTTTCCAGACGTTACAGCTATAAAACAGAATTCTAATAAGAAATGTCCTTACTTTGCAAGCAGCAAACTGAACGGATCTGCTTTATATCTCATTAGGCTTAGTCAAAGCAAATGTTATTTATAGCCGAAACAAACAAAATGAAACAACTTTCATTGTGAATGACTCACGGTACCTGGCAGCTAAAAATAAATAACCTAATTAGTCCCATGGAATGCCAGATTTAATGGTCTAAATAAACTAACAAGTGAAATCAGTAATAGGCTTGCATGTTGTTTAAATTGCTTTATTAACTGTTTAAACCTGGGAGCGTCAGCCAGTAAATTACATGAGTAATTTTTGTGTTTAAATTATTCACAAAATATATTTTAATTATTACTTGAAGCATTCACTATCAGAACGTCCCACAAGATTACTCTAGCCCTAGGATTCATAAACAATCATGTAGGCTTTGCATGAAACCTACAGGGTGTTTACATGTTATTGTGATGAGGAGCAGTGCTAATCACACATGTATGCTGCACAATGGTTAAATGATTGCAAGCATATTTTCTTGGTCAGCAACAGTGTTGGAAGCCACAAAAACATCTTGAGCAGTTGATCACACAATGTAAACAAACAAGCTTGCTTATGGGCAAACCTCTTAAGCATGCTCGCACAGATTGCATGAAGAGCTACATAGGGCAAATAATACAAGCTGTATCAGACAGGGAAAGTGTACTGAGTACAATGTGCACATAAATGAAACATATAAATATAGAAATAAGTGAGAGAGAAGAGTAAATGTCAACGGCAACTACAATAGATGGGTTACCAGGTAGGGAAAGTGTACTGAGGACAATGTGCGCAGAAATCAAAGAGATGTATACAGAAATATGTAGGAAGAGATGGTAAATGTTTAAATTGTACTAATATAATTGGTTTAAAGTAGCTTATGTCACAAAGACAATTTTGTAATAGTCAAAGTCAGAGTCAAGGTAAACTTTATTGTCATTTGGAACTATACACGTGTAGCCTAAACAAAATTTCGTACATCAACTCAACTCTTGAGATTACAAAGGAAAGTGAAACAACACATACAAGTAGAGGAATAAACATAACTAACAAATACAGTACTACTCCCACTACATCCAAGAAAGAATAGAGGCATTTACCAGCATTCATAAGTGAAAAGAATACTCTCCCCTCAGTTAAATGAATTACCCTATTTAAAGTAATACAAAACAATAATACAATTATGCAATATGTATCATTATAATTAATGATGGTCAAACTTCCTGAGCAAATATAGGGAAGTAAAAGCAGAAATGATATTATAGGATGTGACAATTAAAAAACTTAAAAATTAACATTGCAACAGAGGAGATTGCATGAGACATGAATGTGATTAACATGGTGAGCTGGGATGACAATTAGCAAGTACAATATGCACATTATGGGATACTTGCATAGTGTGAATTTAGTCATTATAACATGCTGGACAAGCCACAATCTCCTTTTGCAAGAATCTAACCCATCCCATCAATGTTACCACTGGGCTCTGTATTAATTGTGTATGCCACAGAAACAGGCATAACGCATGTATGAGGAGGATCACCCTTAACAGGAATTATGCACCTCAATATTCTAATGGTTATGCATCCCATATGTAGGTGTGAGTGACGTTACAAATGTGGGAGCAGAGTGTGACATAAGTAATACTCTTGGGTAAGGCAGTCCTGCCTAACACAGTTATATGCAGACAGATAAGAACAGATGCAAAGGCCACACTATGATGCAATGCATTCCACAGAGCTATGTATTGTTGGCATCTGCCACAGGAGGTAGCAATGGCTATTGTCACAAACAACTGGAATTAATGTGTGAATTAAGAAAGGATCCCTGATAATGAATGACATCAGCATGTCAGACTGATGGCAATTAAATGAAAATACTCATATCACACAATTGTGATCAGTCTTATATCAATGTCCCACAGAGGTTTCTGTGTATGTTTGTACACATACTACCCAAGAACTGGAGCACACTCGTGTACACCACAGTACTCAATGCATGTGCAAAAGTAGCACTCTCACCACAACATTGTCAGAACAAAAGTCTATTGCCATGAAATCTAAAGCAATGTTCCCAGTCTCACATAGAACTATCACAACAGCAAACCAAACACATAAACACACAAAAACATACTCGGAGGTGCTGATTAAAAATCTACCAAAACAACAGAGGCCTCCAAAGCAGACACCCAAGCAACCACCACCTCAAGACATAGCACATGCAACACATAGTTCACAAAGTCAGTGTGCTAAACAGTCACAGCCCTTAAGGCCAAACAACATGCCAGACACACTTGTAATAGGTGACTCCATAGTCAGACACACTGACGTCCCGCTCACCAGACTAAACAAGGAAAAGGTCACAGTAAGCTGCCTGTCAGGAGCTAGAATCCACCACATAACACAAGCACTCAGGTCACTCCACAGCAAGTACAAATATGACTCAGTCATTGTACATGCCGGTGTGAACGACCTGAGACGTACCTCCCTGGACTACATGAAAAGAGACATAGAGGAGCTCTCTGATTATGTAGCGCAGGCCGGTATGACCCTGACCCTGAGCAGCATCTTACCCTCACCAAGAATGATGCCACAGTACAAAGACAAAATGATCAGTTTTAACAATTGGCTTAATTACTGGTGTCATTCTAAGGGGATCCAATGTCTGTCTGCTTGGGATGACATGCTTGACAAGCCACGCTGCTTCGCAAGGGATGGCTTGCACCTGTCACCCCTGGGCTTCCGGATATTGGCCAAGGCTCTTGCCACCCCCATAGTGCCTTTTTAGGCAAGGCTCAAATGACAAACCTACCTCCCTAGAAAACACAAGTGGAAAAAACTAAGGGTAATGCTGCTCAATGCCAGAAGTCTAAACCTCAAGATGCACGCCCTTGAAGCCCTCCTCAGTATGGAGAACATCGATGTCTGTGCGGTGACTGAAACCTGGTTCAAGGCTCCTGAGAGCACCCCAGCACTATCAGGTTTTACCTCATATCATGCTTTCCGGCCCCAAAACTTGGACCGAACAACAAAAGGAGGGGGAGTATCCATTTTCATCAAAGATACCCACACCTCCAGGTTAGTGGCAACGCATGAAGCATCGGAGACTATCCAGGTGCAACTAACCATAGGCAAAACTGCCTTACAGTTTGTAGCATGCTACAGACCACCCTCTCAAACTCAGGAACCCCACACAGCCTTCCTGAAGACACTGGAGAGTATGAATGTCTCTCCAAATACCATCATTTTGGGAGACTTCAACTACCCAAACATAGACTGGGAACATTACTCAAGCCCCAACACCCTAGCCCAAAGGTTCCTAGAATTCATAAACTCAAATGCAATGGAACAACTAGTCACCATTCCCACAAGAGAAGACAATATACTAGACCTGATCATCACAAACATGGGGACAAAATGCTCCACACCGGAAGTATATCCCTCTTTGGTAAGATCAGACCATAAATTAATCTCACTGGAAATCCACATCCCGCCCCCACCCCCTGTACAAAAGACCACAGTGAAGAACTTCTCAAAAGCAAACTTCACACTTCTTAAGACTGAAGTGGTATCCTTCAAGGCCCCTGGGCCAGTGGAAACCACAACCCACACCGCTGAATCCTTTTCAAATGCCTTCTATGGGCACCTGCAAGAATGCATGGATCATGCAATCCCAAATAAAACCAAGACCCATTCCCCCAAAGGCAGGCGCCCGGTCTGGTGGACCCCAGCCATAAACAAACTTTACAACAGGAGGAGGAAGCTACTACATGACAGAGCAAAATCCCTAAAAGGGAAGGCGTCTCTGATCAGTACTAGCAAAAAGCTATGATCACTCATAAAATCATCCAAGGCCAACTTTGAGAGAAAAATCGCAAAAGACACAAAAGACAATCACAAGGCCTTCTTTAGCTATGTTAGAAACCTGGGTGGAAACTCCCAGATATGCTCAGAGTTAGTCCAAAATGACACAAAATACACCGAACCCACTGACATTGCCAACATTCTGGCAGATAGGTTCAGTGCAAATTTCTCCTCCCTCTCCCCCCCAAAAGGAGAAAAAACTATCCCAGCAGAGTGTAGCCTCCCTAACATCTCAGATGCCCAGGTGAGAGCCGCCCTCTCTAAAGCTAAAAACACAGCATCAATGGGACCAGATGGTGTCCCAGGCTGTGTGCTACATGAACTCCAAGAGGAACTAAACCCACACATAAGGCTGCTGTTTAATCTTAGCCTTACTACAGGATACGTACCCAAAGAGTGGCGTACGGCAACAGTGGTCCCACTTCACAAAGGCGGTGCTTCTACGGACCCTGGAAATTACCGCCCCATAAGCTTGACGAGCCTGGTCTGCAACGCTATGGAGAGGATCATTATGAAACTCATAAACAAAGACATTGGGGACCTACAGACATTGTATCCTACCCAATTTGGCTTTGTCAAGGGCAGATCCTGCCTTTTGAACTTGGTTGACTTTTTTGAAACAGTCACTAAGGCCATTGATGAGGGTAAGGCAGTTCACACAGCCTACCTTGACCTTGCAAAAGCCTTTGACACAATACCCCACTCGGGCATCATAGACAAACTCACCAGCTTAAATGTAAACCCATATGTCACAAGATGGGTTGCAAACTGGCTCAAGGACAGAACCCACAGGGTCAGAGTTGCTGGAGCTATGTCAGACTCTAAGCCAGTCACAAGCGGTGTCCCACAGGGCTCAGTCCTGGGACCCCTCTTGTTCGGCATTTATTTTTCCGAGGTACAGGCAAACATAGGAGGATTGTGGCTGACAAAGTTCGCAGATGACTGCAAACTGGGTGCCATAATTGATACTCCAGCGGACACAAACATCCTTCAGAGAAGCCTCATAGAAATGGATAATTGGTGCCAGAGCAATGGCCTTAAGCTGAACGCCAAAAAATGTATAGTCATACCCTTTGGGAAAAACAAGGTACCGACAAATTACCACATAGGCGGTAATCCATTAAGTATGGAAGAGGTAATCAGGGACCTAGGGACCCAGGTTAACAGTAACCTCTCATTTGACACTCACATTGCCAAAGTGGTTAGGAAGACCTTCTATATTGCCCACCTTATCATGAAGGGTTTCACATCTAGATCAAGAGAGGTCATTGTGCCTCTGTACTCTTCTCTTATCAGGCCAATGATTGAGTACAATGCCCCATTTGGGATGTATCTCACCCGACACCTGCAGCAGTTGGAAAGACCTCAAAAGTTCCTCACCAAGAGGATAAAGGGTCTTAAACATATGCCATATGCCGCCCGACTGAAAAAACTCCAGCTCTATTCAGTCGCATACCGCCTACTCAGAGGTGATCTGTGCCTGACGTACAAGGCCATGTCCAATCCTGAATTAATGGACATGCTCCACCTCAGAAAATCCAAATCCATCAGAGCCACGAGAACAAGTGACTTAAACCTCAACACAGAAATAAATAGGACGTGCTGGTGGGACAGATTCATAACCCAGAGGCTCCCTACACTCTGGAACAGAATCCCAGTCCATGTTAGGCAGAGCCCCTCACTGACTCTATTCAAGAGAAATCTCGACGAATGGATGGGAGATCGTAGGTTTACCCCGGGGGTCATCTCTGTGTCACTACTAGACAAAGGCATAGTAAACTAAACCCTAAAAGGGCGTAGTATTCTCATCCTAAGGGGTGGTGTAAGCCACATACACTCTGGCTAGGCTTATAAATGCCTTAGGGCAGATAGCCTAGTACGAACCTATGAACCTATGAACCTATGTGTTCATGCAACATATCAAGGGCTAAGACTGGCATGAGGTAATGGTTGTTCTATGATCTCAGTACATACACACAAAATGATTCCCTGTGCTAGAAATGAACATCAGGCTGTACAACTCCTTTACTTAACAATATGGCTATTAATCACACATGCCAGAGTGAAACTGTCATCACAGCT
The DNA here is from genome assembly GCF_019279795.1 of Protopterus annectens. Classification (NCBI taxonomy): domain Eukaryota; kingdom Metazoa; phylum Chordata; order Ceratodontiformes; family Protopteridae; genus Protopterus; species Protopterus annectens. The sequence goes on from NC_056725.1 coordinate 1,647,437,820, forward strand.
CTAGAACTCCACCTTAGAGAAGTCATTCAATCAGCTGTACTTTATCTGTCCATAAGTGTTATCTGCAAAAATTGATGGGTGAAACCTCTGCTACTCTATATGTGCTCAGTGGAATTGGGGTGGATGTCACTTCTGTAGAACAGTTAAGGAAAGAAATGCATACACTCACTCAAGACTGGATTAGAACACTTGCCTAATCATTGAGAAAATCAGCACCATAGTGTGAACAATACACATGCCATGGTATAAGTGCATTGCCAATTGTCATATGTGTGGTTATGTAAAAGTATTACATCATGTGTATGAATCAAGGAATGTGAGTCCCTGTAATTACTTAAAAATAATAAACTTGCAATATGTCGAACAATATTGCCTGATGCTAGGTATATTCAAATATACCTGTGGCCCCCTGCCATAGTCACTGTGATGGTAGAACAGCAATTATGTACAAAGTGGATATAATATATTGGAACACATGCCTTACTTAGGCAACAACATTTATTGCATCGTGTCCATGCCCTCAGTCCTGATGAGGTGTCTCACTACAACTGTTATGGAATGACAATCTATTCAAATGCCAGCATCAGTCTTTAATACAGCATTTCCAAAGGAAATGTAGAATAACCTCATCTAAGAGTAAACAGCATCTACACATGAACATAGCACATGTGGGTAATAACTCTTTTAACAACATGTACACTGATACTAAACAGTGATGCCGAGGTTTGAACTTTATACCCAATATCACAAGCTAATGAAGGTTTGTTGAAACATGAGTGCAAGTAGAGACTGATTTCACAACTGTGACACTGGTGATATCAGCACTGTGTATTACTTGATGTTTCTGCTAAAAACTGGTTGCGCTGCTCAACTGCACTGTATAGTTATACATCAAATATGTATTTGCAGCCTGTTCTGCATAGTAAGAGGAAGTAATGCACATTCACAGAAGACTGTCATTCCTGTAGTCAAACTCCCTACTGATATACTGACTCAATCCACACACAAGTGTATTGAACACACACGTCATCTGCAAGCCATACTGCATCTTTGAAGGAATGACATCAGCTGTGCCATGCAAAGGAGATGCATGTGCAAAATGACTTCTACCTCTGTGTGGGATTCTAAATGCTGTTAATAATAAAAGGTGTAAGATACTCCTACATCCATTTATATACACACACACACACACACACACACACACACACACACACACACACACACAGCAGATTTTCACTGCTGTATTCAAACTGCCTACTTATTTACTGAGACAGACTACATACAAGTGCATTATACGCATGTGCCACAGGAGAAGTCTGACTGCTTGTGAGCCACACTGAATATTTGAAGGGATGACATTCGCTGTGCTATGCAGTGGAAATTGTTGTGTAAAAGCGACTTCTGCAGCTATGTGGAATTCTAAATTATGTCAGTACTAAGGGGTGTAAGACACTCCTACATCCATTTACGTTGACATATACCCTCACAATTAGGGGAGTCTCAGTGTGGTATTTAAACCTCCTGCCTATCTACTGACACAATCTACATGCAAGTGTATTCCAGGCATGCATCACAGGAGAGATCTGACTTTACCTGTGTGAGAGTGAATTAGTGAAATGATGACCATATCAATGTGTTGCAGACAGTGTACATTTGTGGTCCGAGTGAAAGGGGGATATAGGATTGAGCTGATAATTTAAATGTGTCTCACAAGTCAAAACACAGCTGTTGATTTAATCCTCCAGTGACCAACCATCACAGAATGCAGACGTTGTCTGTTTTGAAATTACAACCTCACAATCTAGAGTGCACAACACTTAACCCAAGAGCCACTGCAAAAGTATGACTTCAACAATGTGAGAGTGCACTTTATAGAGGGAGACATCAGCTTTGTTTTGCAGAGAAAATTATGTTGGGAGTAGGGTCTGACATTGATGTGGACTCTCCCTGGAGGGCAAAAGTTTCTGCAGAATACTATTTTAGTGAAGCCAGCAGTACATAAAATCATATTTACCCAACTCTATACACAACCCACCTCTCCCACACACACACACACACACACACACATACACACACACACACACACACACACACACACACACACACACGCACACTGACTACTGTGAGATTAAAACCCCTTTCCTATCTAGTTATACAGTTTAGAGGACACAATACTTAAAACAAGCACCAATGCACAAGTATGACTTCTACAGTGTGATTGTGCAGGGTGATATAATTAGTTTCTCCTTCAGTGTCAGAGAAGATATTGTGATGTTGAAGGTTTTGTGCAGAGCCATATTTGTGGATATGAAGTAGTAAGTGCAATCTTATGATCAATAATAAATTCATACTGCTTGCTTAGGTGAGGTATGATGCCATTAATGTATATTGCTGAACTGAGACTGACATGTACCTGTGTTGTGTACTTGAGACACACACACTTGTGAAACATAGAATGGACAATGAAGCAGTGATGGATCATCAAGTTATGATGATGGTATGTAAATCTTAATGAATGCTACTGATACTAGCAGTGGTATCTGCTCATGCATGGGTAACGTGCCCTGTCAGTACAAAACAATCCTTAATGTTCCAATGCAGTAGGTCTAGGTAATGATGAAGTATGTGTGTAAGGCTCTATGTGGTTGTATATCATTTGCAAGTGTCAGTGCTGCACTGCAGACATAACTGTCTAGAACGAGGCAGATGATTAATCACACAGTTCACTGCATTTCACGAGTACATTAAGTCATTTCCATGCAATGTAATAATATAATCAAGTAACGATACTTATTTTTGTTCAAAATCTCTTCATAAAGTGCAATGCTCAGAGATGTTTTTGCACGGATGTTGGCAAAGTGTTAGCACATGCATGATTAAACTTTATGTGGTGTACTTGGACAGAGGAGTAGCAGGGTTCAGTGGTGTTTACTGCTGCTCCCTGCCAACCTTTGTGCAAATAAGGAGCACAGAGAAAATTTTCTGATTCTCATTACATGTAGGAACAGATCTATTTTTTCTGAACATACACACACACACACACACACACACACATATATATATATATATATATATATATATATATATATATATATATGTGTGTGTGTGTATAACTTGATTGTTGTAGTATAATTTCCACACTTTAGGGCCAAAGCTTAATTCAAAAATGAACTGTTGTACTTGTCTTCCATGTTTGCACAACATTAGGTGGTAAGCAGATAGGGTTCATGCTGAAGGACAAAAGTGTAAACTTTAATTTGGTTACTCTTCCTTAGCTCACACAAGCTTAGTGGCAAATGTGCGGCCATCAGCAGTCTGGGCAGTACTGAGTGGAGTAAAATACACCTGTCACCTAATTTTCTCTATGGCAGAAGGTGTAAGCTCAACAGGCTAAATAAAAAATCAGAATTGAAGCAAGATCCGAGTCTGGTATGCAGATCATTTTACAAAGGGTATCAGAATGTGATTATCAACTAATTTTAATCACAAAAGTCAGACTACGTAGAAATGACTATCCTAAATATGTTGATTGTCCAAATTGTATCAGTAGTGCCTACTGTAATATTCTTTTATACTTACCATATATCAGACATGCTTCAAGAGAAATCACAAGTTAATTGTCTGTGCAATTTGTTAAACATGACAAGGATGGTATTTATTTTAAAATAATTATTATGACTCTGCACATATCCAAACTATGTGTGTAGTGCAAGATGTCATGTGAAGTGTGGGTACTCGGGTCTACTTTAGAACGACTAAAACGCAAAATGTTGAGCATTCACATGAGCAAAAAATCAGGAATTCGATATAGATTTTTTGGGATCACAGTACAGTGAAGATCAAAATATTTGCCCTTTCCTCAGTCTATTGTGATCTCGAGTAGGAATATATATTTAGTGGGGGGTGTGGGGGGCACAGCTCCCTACAATAGCGATTTTGTTTTCCTGATTATTCACTCTTGTGAGCGTTCAATAGTTTTATTTTTCGTTGTTCTGACATAGACTCTCGTACTCTAATTCCTCACAGTAAGGACAGTAACTAAATTATATAAGATGAACATTTCATACATCAGCCTACTAAACATGTTACATTATAATGTGATGAGACAGAAGAGGTGATGGGGGCATAAAGGTGGAGCGACACATAACAGTTTGTGCTACGGCACATCTGTGAGCACCTGTATGGTATGTTTGTAGTACTTGTTTCCTCATTCAAAATGTGTCCTGCTCTGCACCATTAAGTGATTGATATAGGGACAGAGAAGGTGCAGGAGTGACAATAAACAATACATAAACATACATCTGGCTGAAGAAGGTGTAGGAAATTGGAATCATGATGTTGACATGAGGGTGGTGTTTTGTTGATAACAGATGCAGCACAGCACACACCTACTCAAGTAATATCAATACGAAGATAAATACATTACTGTATAACATATGTTAGGATTTGAACCTTTGGCAGTAGAAATAAAACTTAACAGATATGTTGATTATTTTAGCTCACCACAAATGAGCTCATGCTGTGCTACCTTTTAATCACTCAATTTAAGAGACACTCACAACAGATTCAATAAAATAATTAGGCAGGCAGCAGTTACACATTGCATGATAGCCATCAGTGTGCTACATATGGAAGAGTAAGTGTTTATTGCTCAAACTCTTTTTTACTATATCGTACTGGATGTATTATTTTTGCTACTCTAACCGTGGCAGTGTAGTGAAAGGCAAAAACTCACCACATTTAGCAATAACACTTGAAATGTCATTTAGCATCACATGCTACACTTGCTCATTGCCAGGCCTCATGCAGATGCTAAGGACTACAGCTGATTAAACAAAAGGGAATTAGACAGATACATAGGCAACACATTCACAGGAAAGACATTTAATTAATTAATTAATTAATTAATTTATTAATTTATTTATTGATAGACATTTGATTATAATTTGGCAATTGTAAAAACAGGCAGTGAGAGTTTCACCTAATGCTGGATTCAAACTATTGCCAAGATGAAAAACTAAGTTTATAGACTTGATCATTATCTCAAAAGACCATAAAGAAAATCCTACTTTACACATGTTGGTATCACACCACTGAAGGAACAGTAATACCCAATTCAGCCAATAAAAGATGTAGGGATTAGTCTTCAGCAAAACAATGACTACATGATAATGCCATAAGATGAAATTTACATCCATCAGCTTAATGAATAGTCAGCAGAACAAAGGGGTGAAGATTCATACAGACCGATATCAAAGGTCAGTATTATACTGTCTTTCGACTTTTTCTGGTTAGGGGTCACCACAGCGGAACTCCGGTCCACTAATGATTGGCAGTAGATTTTTACGTGCTGGCCTGCCGGGCCTAACACACAACCTTCAACGAAGGAATGCCCCTTCACACATGTCGACACACAGAAGACGCTCTAACTGAGAATCGAACATACAACGTCTAACTGTGAGGCGACAACGCTACTGCAGCACCACCATCGCAGTCATCAATATGGGTCATTAATGCAGATCTATATGGCACATCCTCATTAGTCATCTGTCATGCTCAGTACCATTAACTAATGGCTCTGGGAATCAAGAAGCTGTAGGAAAGGCAAGACCTGATTAATATATGAGTTGAATAAGGGTGGTTTACTAATTCTTCCTTATAGTCATGGATGTGTTTGCAATTGCTTTTTGCAACAGTATCCAAAATCTGTTAATTAAAAATCAGTCGTTGATGCTATGGTCAAAAATTATTCTTCAGACAAGGGATTTACGTCAGCCCTTCAGAAAGGAGGTTGCACTTTGCTACATCCAGTACTCAAATAATTGTCAAGTAACTGTTGCAAAGTATTTCCTTTACTCTAGCTTTACTCTGATTCCTATTGTGCAGCATGTTTAAGCATCTCTGCATGGGGACTATTGCTGGTGATGGAAACGACTGACCAGGCTTTGCCATAGGACATGAAAAGCCATTTGCAGTCACTCAGCATTGGTGCATGATGCCAAAATCCATGCAAATGGTAAGGGCAAAAAAACTGAGTCTTGCGTATTGCCCATTTTGAGCCATGTGTGTCATGTATGATTCTATTTAAGGACCAGATTAAGCATATAATAAAGGGGTTGATAGGAAAGTGGTAAAATGGGGGGCAAGCAAAGGGGAAAGGCTAGAAGAGTTTGCATGATGATAGTGGAAGAGAACTGTAGCTATCCATCACAACATAAATGTAGAAGTGTAGGATGATTGTGCTTAATTTGGACAGTCACCATATCACAGATAGGTGACAACAACAGAATAATGTTGTAGAGACAATTTTACCAAATCAAGTGTGTCAAGAAGACACATAGGTGAAGTGAAGAGCTATGTATGGGTCATTATATTTTGGTGGGACAGGTGACCATTATTTTACTTTCAAAGAGAGAGGAATGTTGGGGAAGTTCTTAGGAATGTAGGGGTCAGGTAGGCAGGGTAGGTCAGGAAGTAGGCATAGGCATATAGGACAGTCAAGACAGAGAAGGATGGTGATGGACAAAAAAGGGTGGGGGCACCATTATTGGGGATAGGTGGGGATCAATGGTGGTGCACCCATGTCAAGCATGAGAACACTGAAAATCTAGTCCTCACCTTCAGAACTGTCATCATTGTTTCTTGTGTTTGCTTCCTATGTCACTGCTTGACGTTGCATCATCTTGGCAATATGACGAAGCATCTTTTCTAAGCATCTGATCTGAGCAATGAGGCCCTTTCCATGATACCCTCCACTGGCCCCCTCAGCTCTTGGCAAGTGACAAAATCACTACCTCTAGTACTACTACACCCAGGGTCTACTACTGCACCAGCTGGCAGTGCAGAGCTATCTGATGTGGATGAGCCAGGTAGAACAGGCATTTTGGAAGCAGTGTTGACAGCTTGGGACCCTGAAATAATGGGTGTTAGTACTGAAAACTGTGGAGGGATGGCAGTCCAATTTACAATGGTCAGTCTACCTCTCCGTTCTGCATGTTATTTTATGTAACCAGATATGCATGACAACAGAACATTTTTAAGTCATGTAAAATACTTCCAATAGAAAATGAGAGAGAAAGGGGTGGGGTGAGACAAAAAAGAGAGAGAGAGAGAGAGATGGATCCATAGCATGTCACATGACTATATAATTTCTCAAAATACAGATTTATAATTATCCAGTCTATACATTTTTGCCACATCCAGGTATGATGGAAAGGTCTTACGGTGTTGTACCATTAATAAATTGCACTGATATGATATCTTAAATACAACAATTGATTTTAGTACAGCCATATTGAATATAATTACAATAGCTACTGGCTTACAATAACACCTGATGCATACAAACCTTGTGCTTCTCTGAGGTGATTTAATTTCTCTTGGTGCACTTCCCTTTTTTGCTGCAATGTCTTCAGCAGCTGTATTGACAAGAACAGAAGAGAAGACAGGAAAACTTAATGAATAACAGTCTTGGCTGTCTACTGCATTCTATATAATTATTTGCTGATGGGCCTGTATACTTACACAGCTTAGGGGTGGCAGCAGTTCTAACCTTATCCTCCCATTGGCTAAAGAGGCCCTTCTTGAACTGTTTCAGGTAACTATAGTGGTGATAACAATTCTCTTTAGTGCATCGGATGCCAGTTGCACTGTAGACAGCCTTGGCTAATCTGTTCCAAGCCACAGTCTTATACTGAGAACCAGTATAGTTCCTCTGCAGCAGCCTACAACTGCAGTGCTTTATTAGCAGTGTCACAGAAATCCTGGACTTCTCCCCGCCCCCCCCCACCCCTGTGCTCTAAATTTAGCACCATCATCTGCCTCACCAGCCATGCCTGCAGAAGTCAAGCAACAATTCTAAGGATGAACTGGTGCCCAATTCTATTCTTGCATTTAATGGCTAGTGCTCAAGCATGCACAACCATGCCAACTGAATTTGCACAATGGAAAGCAGAGACAGCCACTGGGAAACAAAGATGAAGGTATTTTGTCAAGCAGCAATGAAGGTGTGAAACACAGAAATGAGATTTGTCATGTCTGATGCACAAGGTATTCACATTTTTTCAAATTGGCAGCACTGACATTCTTAATAGCTTGAGTTTTAAACCTTGTTATTTGGGAAGTTAAACAGGTTGACTTGGGATATATTTTTTGTGAATTACATACTCTAAAAGTTAGTTGTACAATGTGGAAAACTAATATATAGAATAAACAATGCATACATTTCAAGCAAGGTTATTACTTATCAGTTCTACAGGAGAACTCCCTTTTAATCATGTTTGTTACAGATAAACCACAATCTGTATGAATGGAGATATACTTTAGAGAAGCATGTATGTGTGCAACTTTAAGAACTCCTGGGAACTGCATTGCCATGTAAGAGGCAGTATTGTTTGTCTTTTCGGCTTTTCCCGGTTAGGGGTCGCCACAGTGGAACTCCGGTTCGCTAATGATTGGCAGTAGATTTTTCTTTTATGGTGCCAAGTTGCCAGCTCAACGCCCAACCTTCAGCGAAGGTATGCCCATTTATGCATGTCTTTCAGAGGCCACTCGACCATGGGGAGGATATGCAGACTCCAAACAGAAGGCACTCCAGCCGTCAATCGAACCAGAGAAACTCCTGCTGTGAGGCAACAACGCTACCACTGTACCACTGCTGCTATGTAAGAGGCAGTATTACTGTCTGTAAATATATTTCAAATAGGTTCATAGGTTCATAGGTTCATTGATTGGTACTAGGCTATCAGCCCTAGGGCCTATAGAAGCCTAACCATAACAATTCCCTGGCTATGTATTCCCACACTGTTTACTTCCCTGGACCCCTTGTCTAGCAGGGTGACTGACGTGATCCCCGGGGTGAATTTCCTTTCTCCCATCCAGTCGTCAAGGTTCCTTTTGAAGAGGGCCAAAGAGGCACTCTGCTTGACATGTATGGGCAATCTATTCCAGAGTCTGGGGAATCTCTAGGTCAGGAACCTATCCCTCCAGCATGTTTTGTTTATTGCGATGACAAGGTTTAGATCCCTGGAGCGTGTGACTCTGAGGGATTGGGATTTCTTTAAGTGTAGCATGTCCAACAGCTGTGGGTTTGACATGGCCTTGTATGTTAAGCAGAGATCGCCTCTGAGTAGACGATACGCGACAGAGTATAGCTGGAGTTTTTTAAGGCGGTCAGCGTAGGGCATCTGCTTTAGGCCTGTGATTCTTTTAGTGAGGTATTTCTGCGGCCTTTCCAGTTGTTGCAGATGTCTTGAGAGGTACACACCAAACGGGGCGTTGTATTCTATAATGGTTCTAATGAGGGATAAGTACATTAGGACAATGACCTCCTTTTTTCTGGATGAAAAGTCCTTTGTGATGAGGTGTGCCACATAGAAGGATTTCCTGACTGTTGTGGCGATGTGGTTATCGAAGGTGAGACCACTGTCCACCTGTGTTCCTAAGTCTCTTATCACACTTTCAGTGTGTAGTGCACTGCCACCTATATGGTAATTCACCGATACATGTTTTTTCCCAAAGGGGATAACTATACATTTCTTGGCATTGAGCTTGAGCCCATAGCTCTGGCACCAAGCATCTGTTTCTGTAAGGCCCTTTTGTAGAGTATCTACATCATTTGGGGATTCAGTAATGGCTCCCAGTTTGCAGTCATCTGTGAACTTTGTTAGCCAGAGTCCCTTCGTGTTGGCCCATACTTCAGAGAAGTAGATGCCAAACAAAAGCGGTCCCAGGACTGAACCCTGAGGTACACCACTTGTCACTTGTCTGGAGCTGGATTTGGAGTCGGCTACTTTTACAGTTTGGGTTCTATCAGTAAGCCGGTTTGCAACCCATTGCGTGATGTTGGGATTAATGCCCAGCTTAGTAAGTTTATCTATGATTCCAGAGTGGGGGATGGTGTCAAAGGCCTTGGCAAGGTCTAGATAGGCTGTGTGGACCACCTTACCCTTGTCCATGGCTCTGGAGACTGATTCGAAGAAGTCAATCAGGTTCAGGAGACAAGATCGGCCCTTCACGAACTCAAACTGGGTGGGGTCCAGGGTTTGAAGGTTGCCAATGTCTTTGTTTATAAGTTCCATGATAATATGCTCCACGGCCTTGCAGATAAGGCTCGTCAGACCGATGGGACAGTAGTTTCCGGGATCCAAGGTGGATCCCGCCTTGTGGAGTGGGATAACTGTAGCTCTGCGCCACTCAGTGGGCACGAAACCTGAGGTGAGGCTATGATTAAACATGACACTTAGGTGAGGTGCCAGTTTTTATTGTAGTTCATGTAGTACACAGCCCAGGATGTCATCTGGTCCCATGGATGCTGTATTCTTAGCTTTGGAGAGTGCGTTTTTTACCTGTGTGGCTGTTATTACCAGAATTTGGCAATCTTCTGGTATTGAGATGGGCCATTTAAGGGGTGAGAGGGGGGTGAAGTTGGCACTGAATCGATCTGCCAGGATATTGGCAATATCCTTGGGATCAGTACATTTAGCTCCATTCTGTTTTAGCTCAGAGCAGATCTGAGCATTGCTATTTAGATTCTTGACATAGTTATAGAATGCCTTGTGGTCGTCACTGAAATCTTTGGCAATTTTATTTTCGTAACTAGCTTTGGAGGATTTTATGAGGGATCTCAGTTTCTTACTGAGGCTGGTAAAGGAGTTTTTTGCATCCTGGGATTTTCCTCTTTTCTGAAACAGTTTCTTCCTTTTGTTGTAAAGTTTGTTTATGGCGGGGACCACCAGATTGGCTTCCTTTTTTTGGATGAGAGCATCTTGGTTCTATTTGGGATGGCACGATTCATGCATGAGTGGATGTGCTCATACAGTGCCTTAGTGTAGGATTCAGCAGTTGAACTTTCAGTTCCCATCTGCATGGGTGTCATGAAGTTTGTCACTTCTGACGTGAGTAGCATGAAGTTGGCTTTGGAGAAATTTTTTATGGAGGTTTCCTTACTGGGGGGTGGGGGTGGGATGTGGATGTTATGGGTGATTAGCTTATGTTCAGACCTGACTAACGAGGGGGTGACCATAGGTGTGGAGCATCGATTTCCCATGTTGGTAATGACCAGGTCTAGGATATTGGAGCCCCTGGTGGGACTATGGATTAGTTGATCCAGGGCATTGGAATTTATGAATTCCAAGAACCGTTGGGCAAAGGTGTTGGTACATGAGTAGTTTTCCCAGTTAATGGCAGGGGTGTTAAAATTACCCAGTATTAGGGTGTTTGTTTCCATTTTAATATTTTCCAGTATGTTTAGCAAGGTGTAGTGAGAATCTTGGGGTATGGTGGGGGATCTGTAGCAAGCTACAATTTGGATTGCAGTTTTACCTAGTGTTAGTTGCACCTAGAGAATTTCAGATGCATTGTGTTGGGCAACTAGCCTGGTGGTGTGAATATCCTTGGTGAATATTGACACTCCTCCACCTTTAGTGTTTCGGTCCTGGTTTGGTGGCTGAAAAGTGTGATAAGAGTTGTAGCCTGGTATTGCACGGGTGCTCTCTGGAGCCTTGAACCAGGTCTCAGTTACTGCACATATATTGATGTTCTCCATTTTTAGGAGTGCCTCGAGAGAGTGCATTTTGAGGTTTAGACTTCTAGTAAATGGATAGACTTTCATGAACTAAGTATACAGTTTGGGATATGATACATACATACTTCACAACACATACTGTTAATTGATCTGTGTGAGGAATCAACGTGATTTTAACAAAAATGTTGTGCCCATTATAGACATGCAAGTGGATTTTTCAGGGATCATCATAACTGTCATTCTTAAACAATTTCACACACTATCAAATGGGTTTTATAATTAAGTCATTAGTGAGATATGCTACTTAAAAAAACTGTAGCTGTCAAAGCATGACTGAGGCATTTCTTGCAATCAACCTAATTCTGATAGTCATTTGCATGCAGTGCTACCTTCCTAATCAAAGTGTTGTTTGAAACTGCATTCTGATAGCCTTTGTAAAAATAAGTATTTTCTAGATTTGAACCCTGGATCACCCATGCTCATCTTCTGAAGCCAGAAATGTATGACAGCAGAACATTTTTAACTCGTATGAAATACCTATGTGCTACAATGATACACACCTAGAGTTACACAGCAGGTTTATATTCTCCACTCAGTACAGTCCAGAGTGCTGATGTCCACTCATTACTACTAAGCCTGTTTGCTCTTCAGAAGACTGCCCAAATAACATTTTTCACTTTTTTTCTTAAGCAGGTAAGCTTCATTGTGCACTACTTAGCACTGAGCATGTGGAGAAGGCAAGAAACAGACAAAAACAGCATATTAAGTTGGGATCAAAGTAAGTCATATGTTTTGACTAATAATTTCAGTATTCCCATCACACCATATGTGTTTGAACCCCAGAGCAAACCTGGTATGGGACCAAAGTCACTGCATTTACAGCTTCTCTCACAGAGAGAGGTATATATTATGTGCACATCACTCACTCACTCATTACAAATACCAGACGGTGGTGACAAAAGTGTTTGCACTAATAGAGATTACAGAAATGAAATTGTTCATATTTGCCTTCACCTGTGAGCCCTGTTTATGGTTTGTTAAGCATTGTGGAACTTACAAAGGCAAATAAAAACATATGACAATTTATATTCCACACCACAAAACACGAGGACAAACATGACTTGTATTTCCGTTCATCAACAGTTATGCCATTAAAAAGACACATGCTGCATTTTCTTATCTGCTGCAAACATGAAGCAGGTGGTTTAAAGCTGGATTCAAACCTTACATCCTCTTTCCTGTTTCTTGAAAATCATTACATTTACCCTGTGTGCTGCAACGATACTTAGACAAGGTGTAGAATTTCTTCTCTTACTGCTGCTCAGAGCGCCATAGCAAAGAGCACCTGTGGCACTCTAAAATGCGCTAATGATGCCATGACAAAATACATTTCTCAATTTTTACCTTGGGCAGTAAACTGTCATTCACTGTCACAAAATGCTACCAGTCCAAAATGCGTTTTGACAAAATGTGCGCAAATGAACACAAAAAACAAATGTCAGCAGTAATAAACATCAAGGAACAAAAATGAAAATGCAGGGTTGTGACGTTTCCTAAATCTGTGCGTTAACAACCTCACCATATGCTCAGGAAATACGCATTAACTGTCTCAAACAGCACACTATCCCAGTTTGAACTCTCAGTTCAGTGCAATAACAACACTCAGTTATGTTTCGTATCCTTCATTGCCAACAACACAGTCTTAGAATAATAATCAGAAAATGTAAGTACCATACAGATCTGACATAGAAGACCATCAAACTATGGTTCCAGCAGTAGAAACATTGGAAAATGTTCCTTTTTTATTTGCTTGAACATGCCTGAATGAATGTGATATTGTCAAACAATTAAGCTAATAATACCTCACACCATATTAATGTAAGGTTGCCAATACTGCCAGCTATTTCTTCTCTTTATTTTCTGAGCATATTCCCCTCCTCTCAGCTTAACTAACAGAATGCAGTGGCACAGGCCTTTCTTTATATCTTTGTTTCAATGTGTAATATATGTAGCTGATCAGCATTTCCTAGAGATTTTTAAACAGAGTACAGAGTGTGATATGATTACAAAAATATCGGGTCGCTCTCATAGCTCTCAAGGTGCTTCCAGTTTTTTCTTTGTCTGCTCTGCATAATGCACACACTTCAGAGAGGAGTCTCTTATTTATTGGATGTTGTTGTAGTCAGAGTAATCACTAAGACTTGAAAGCCATTAGCAGCTAACAATTGTCATTGCTCCTCCCTGCAGTCCTAGGGCATGTGCATGCACTCATGTAGCTACTTACATGAGGTTTACCTCTCCCAAGTCAAGTGATGTTTTTGGTATTAGGGAATGCTAATGCTTTAATACCTCATTTGCATATTCATTGTACACAGAGGGCTGAATCTATATTATATAAAGGTAGTGGTATAGCTATGGAAGTGGAAAGAGGGAAGACTGATTTGGCAGAGACAGAACATTACAGCTATTTACTTGGAGGAGAGTTCTCAACAAATTATTGCATTATTTCACAATATGTTTGTCCTCTTCATAAACTGCTTACATTTTCATATTTGAATGTATGTCAATATGCAGTAGAAAAATCGTTTTTTTTTTTTTTTTATCTGTATGCATTTTATTTATCCACTGCTGGCATAATGCCGATATGTCAGTTTTTACTGTGCTTTCAGTGTTTGTTAATGAATGGTATGGTTACATCACAGAACTGTATTATCATTTCCTCTTGGAATTTCTCCATTTACTGCAGGCAAGTGTATTGTATTTATTATCAACATCAAGGGGTCGTACATGTGCAGCTAACAGAGGTGTAGTTTTTCAGATGTCCCGTGGCGACCACTAAACCAAAGAAGTAACCATAGGAAATTGTCTGGGCATTTCAACTTTGAATTTTCACCTAGTTATTGATAATCCTGACATCCAGTAGTCAGTTACAGAACTGTTGTCCTCATGACAGAAATGTTAACAGAATGGCTGCAATGCTAACGTATTACAAGTTTTTTTTATTTTTGGGGGGAGTTGGGGGCTCCCTTAGCTTATGTGGATTCCAAAATGAGCATTGTGCATTCAATTGCTTTGCGTTGACTACTGTATTTGAAGAAAATGATTTCTGTGTGTTGTGTGCTACGAATATGTTTTCTCTTTTTTTTCTGTTTCATGACATAATGGTACCCAGACTGTCTGTTCCACACAAGTCACCATTCAGTGATGCCTGTGTGTTGTGTGCTACAAATATGTTTTCTCTTTTTTTTCTGTTTCATGACATAATGGTACCCAGACTGTCTGTTCCACACAAGTCACCATTCAGTGATGCAGGGAATGAGGTCATCATCTAAGCCTTATGCTGACATGGATCTGGCTGCTTAACAGAAGCAGAGGTGATATGCCCGCCAGAAAAAAAGCATATAACAGCAGGTGGTCAAGGACATAAACACAGTGGGTGGCCAGGGATAGAAACTATAATCAGGTGCAGCAGAGCACCATGATTACAGATACATCCAGGAGGGCAGCTATGGTAGCATGAGAACAGAATGCTATGAGGTGTGGTCCTGCTACTGAACCTCCACTCACTGAAACTGAGCAGTTCCTGTCCATTGTCAGAGATCTAGCCAGCTCAGAGTGTTCGCACAGACACCTTGATACCGGTGCTGATATGGATGACAGGCCAAGCATTTCCCAAGAAGAACTTTCAGTTATGTAATATGTAAGGAATGTACGGCCATTCTAGACATCTTTATGTGTTACTATTTGTACATCTGGAAACACTGAGACATGTGCCTTAGAAGTGACAGAATCCAACAGAGATTGTGTCTGGGCAGTTAGGAATGATCAGTCTAATTGATTCAGAGATACTTCTTACGGGGAAGACAGGTAGAGCATTATCCTCTTGTCCTTGTGTCATTTGTATTGTGATGCTTATTAACCTTCTTTCCACTGCCTTCCCCTTTTTCCAGGGACATCAGAATTACCGTATGAAAGACCGTCTGGACATGGTAAGCACAAACTTTCTTTGATTAATAATAACTATTAGTAAGCAGTAAGTCTGAGGAGATAGTAAAAGTATTATATTTCTTTAACATCTGAAATTGTTTCACATGAGTGTTTACAACACATTTTGGATCATTTACACTCACTGTTTCTTTCCTTCTTGTGTTTGTTGCCTATTATCAAAAGTGATCCTGACAGGGGCAGTGTAAAATTTGGGCCACGTGATATCAGAGTATTGGTAGCTTGTGTTGATAATGGTGGTGATATAGAGGAAGTTAGGGAGTGCAAAGGCTCAGTCTGCCACTGAGTTTCTGACTCACACACCCACTGTCCTTATTTCAGACACAGTCAGTATGCATACTTATTCCACTGAGCTCTAATATATAAGACAGGTTGGGAAGGATACAGCTGATTGGAGTAGTGTGGTTACTCCAGCTGCAGAGCTGATAACCAACATGAGGGTGAGGGATCACACAGGAGGGTTGATAGAGGTGCTCATAGGAGGTCTACTGTACACACTTGTCCTGATGCTGGTGTGTCATTACATGCCAACAAAAATATGTATAGGTCTGTCATGGAGGCACAGGCATGTTTCACCAGGGCCTCGGAAGAGAGTGCTAGTTCTAAACTTGGTGCATTCTGACATGTGTGACTGCCTCAGCTGTGTGGATGACTCACTGGATAAGATGACTGATACATTGGATCGGTCAGTATCTCTGATGGTACATCTCTTGGGGAGTGTAGGCATCCATGTGTCCTTAGAGCTGCAACATTCTCTGGTGTTAGCAGATGTGGTTGTGCCAGATTCCACTGCCCTAGTGATACTACTTCCTTTGCTCCATCAGTGATTGAGGTGTCCACCCCAAGACATGGTAGGTCACAGGTTCACAGTCCTGGATGTAGCTGTAAAGAGAGCTTGTCCAGCAGAAATCACTCACTTTCAGGTAGAGCCCCCATTTTGAAACCTGGAAACAGAAGTGGCAGTGCATCTCCTGGCAGAGATAGTTTTCAGGGTCATGAGGAATAACACTGAACTGACAACTCTACCATGCATGGCTCACACTTGTCCAACATGTAGCAAAGGCCTTGATTGTGTTCACACACACACACACACACACACGCGCACACACACACACACACACACACACACACACACACACACACACACACACACACACACACACTTCACAAAAACTCACACACATGCAAGCTAGAAAAACATTAATGTTGAATGGAGTACATCTCCTGTTAGAGGCCCTGAAGTATTTTCTACTCTACAGAATGTTCCATGGTTTTTACTCACCCCCCCCCCCACACACACACACACCCCACGCAAATGATGATGAATGTGCCATGCCATTTGTTCATTCTCTTTTGACTTAGGGTTGCATATATGTCTGATATATAGCTAACAGAGCCTTCCCCACTATGTTGGTTTTATGAATATGTATTACATAACAAGATCTTGGATGTTTTTTTATCTACTCATTTAGGAAAGCTTTTTTTTCAGTTAGTATTGTAAGTTATGCATTCAATCCACTGATATATTCCTGCTTATTGTTGCACTTGTGAAACTGTTGCTGGAATTGTCCTGTTGACTGATTTGTGTACAGTGGATAAGTGAATGGCTTGATGCCAGTTATTGTGTGCAATGCATAACTGTAAATTGCAGATATCATTCCTATAAGCCAATAACACCATTAGTGGACACCTCACACAGGTTCTGATAGAGTACATGTATGTCAAACAGTATGCAGGTATATCATTTACTTTTAGCTTCTTGCACATTTATTCGTATACTGCAGGTTCCACACTTACATTGACAATACAGCAGTTATGAGTCATGTGGTTTGGTGCTCTCTCTGTCTGATGGTATCAGAACACAGTCATTACATGAGAAAGTAAAGTTTGTGGACATTGGATGGCATCGGTTTTAATATTTGTATGTGCTTAGGATGTTATGTGTTTTCCTTTGCTGGTGAGTGTGTGTGATATCATTTGCCTCTTTGCTGGTGATTGTGTGTGACAACTATTAACTCTAAGATGGTAAATGCATGTGCTATCCTTTGCCTCTTAGTCAGAGCAAGGTCATATTATGCACACCTACATCTGCTGAATCCCTCCGCAGCTGGAGACTCTCCCTCAGAATCCTTGTCTGTATGTGCTAGAGGTGCTGGCCCTGCCTGTGGTCGAAGGATGTGTGGTTCAGGCCCTTGCTGTCCCTGTTGCACTTGTTTCCTCAATATGACATCATGCAATGTGGCACAGACTGTGAAAAGTTATGTGCATGTTTCTGGCTCCTACTGCAGAGTACCCCCTGATGTGTCTGGACAGTGGAATTGTGACTTCAGCATGCCAAACATGCACTCTATGATGTTTTTAGTTTGAGGGTGAGCATCATTATATCCTTCTTCTGTGGGTGAGTGTACATTTCAGAGGGGTGTCATAAGCCTCGGTTCCAGTGCATAACCTACATTACTGAGTAGATGGCCTTGTGAAGATTCACCCCTAGCAAACCTTGGGTAAAGCTGAGAGGTGTGTCCTATTTGTGAGTCAATATAACTGCCTGGGTTTCCTGCACATACACTGAAGATGATCCCTCAGGCATTACAGATAACCTGGTAATTGACTGAGTGGAACCCCTTCCTGTTGAGGCATGTTCTTCCCTGTTCACCAGGTGGGGCTTTTATTTCTACAAGAGTGCAGTCTATGACCCTTAAAAACTTCAGGGAAGTATGCTACAGCATAAAATCCCTGCATTTTTCTGGCTGTCTCCTGTGGTGTGTGGAGAACCCTTGCATGCTCTAGCATGCCATTAAGACATTGGTTCAATATTCTGGAGACTGGGGCCGGTGACACCCCTAGTATATCCCCTGTTGGTCTCTGAAATGTTCCAGTAGCTAATATCATTAATGCTACACATACCTTAATTTGCAGTGGTATGAGTTCTCCTTGATTTCCCCTGGGTCTGAGATGGGGGAGGCAGAGGTTGCATAGTTCCTGTAGTGTTTCCCTATCAACTCTGTATTACTGTAATAGTCAGTATCATGCAGTACATGATATGTTAAACTGGGTCTGAACACTATTCTTCACCTTGGACAAGGTCTATCAGCAGCAGCAGCAGTTTTGAGTATGTTGCAACTATAGCAGCAGCCCTTCACATGGGAGGCTTTATTCAATAAGTTTTGGAATCTGTGCCAATGAGCTACACCAAGTGTAAATGATTACTTTATAGCTTCCTGAATGGCTCCACCATCTTGGGGCAGTTAATTATAATATAATTCAGCTATGCTTTCATTACCATACTCCGCTGCTTACATTTTTTTGTCGGCTCCACACGACATATAGAGCTATTTAATGAAAACAAAATAGCACCCTATTGTGTGGACAGAGATTAGCCATTTATGAATCTGGCCCTAGACCTGTCTTTATGGGAGGAAAATTAAAAAAAAAAAAAATATATATATATATATATATATATCTATATATATATCTATATATATATATATATATATATATATATATATATACATAGGTTTACTACATAATCTCAAAAGTTTGAAATACTGAATTTCAAAATCTCGAGAATACATAGCTGAAAGCCCTAAATGCCGAAAGAGCAGAAGCGCGAAATTTGAAATCCCGAACGTACAACACACGTACAGCACACACATACACATACACACAACTTCCCTCCACAATCAAACATATCATCCTACACTACAGATAACCCCCCCACACCCCCCTACTTAAATATACTAACTCCGAGATCACACAGACACACAAGGCAAACTCACACCCACACATTTTACAGTCCCTCACAGACACACACTCACACACTCTCATACATCACAGTCACAACACACACTAACACACACTAAAGCCCCTAACCAACACACTTACACATAGATACTTACCTGAATTCCACCTATCCATCCGCAAACCAAAACACCAGAAGCGGTACTTCAGTATCTCCGTTCACTGGGATTTTGAATTTCGCGCTTCTCGTCTTTTGTTATTTAGGGCTATCGGCTATATAGTCTCGAGATTTTGAAATTCGGTATTTCAAAATTTTGAGATTATGCAGTGGCCCCATATATATATATATATATATATATATATATATATATATATATATATATATATATATGTATATTGATGTATATATACACTGACATAATTAGTAAGGCAAATAAGCATTAAGCAGAGGCAGAACATTTAATTAAAAAATCTAATTTACGTTAAAATCAACATCTAGTTCGAATGCTATACAAAGAGAGTCATATGCAGCAGAAGTATTTCAAGCTATATGTGCATTACACAAAGCTGGTTTTTATGATTTACAGTTAACTCATCACCTTACAGGTAATTAGAATCCTTTGGATAAATGGGAAGATACAAAAGAATTGATAAAGGATATAAAAGGATGCTGTAAACAACATCACTGAACAATTATTCACCCAGTGCCCTATTTTCCGAAATATTTACATTTTTTTAAGGAATTAAATATTTCCATGCTGTAGAGATGGAGTTAATATTCCAGTTATCAGCAGGTATGTAAATAACTTTTGTTTGTGTCCACAATTTGCTTCTTAGAGGGATTAGGACAGTCAGACCTGATTAGTAGAACACATGATCAGCAGCACTTTTGCCAACTTGGCCTCAGAGTTGCTTATTTATGTTAGATAGTGCAGAAGGCAAAGCAATCTGTTTTGGGAGTGCAGAGGACTTACTCCTTGTAAAAATAACTATTAATGATTGCGTACAGGCTATTTTGTCCAAATGTCATTGAAAAATGATTCACGGCCATAAACAACATTCAGCCATTATACACCTAAGATGAAGCAAAACTGAAAGCACTATCATCAATAAATTAAGTTGTCACAGAATATGATCCTGTAATCCACATACCCAGTGGGAGCCTAGTGCCTAAGGGCAAGACTTCCAATGTCACAACAAAAGCCTCCAAATAAGCACTATTGAAAAGAAACATTATTTTAGGTTATAAAGCTGAGATACACTTTAGATAAATGAAGTTTGCTATGTAGAATTATTCATCCTAGATGACCTGAAGTATTAAGTGAGTTAAGTGGTGGGGTGGAGGGATGGGTGCAGTACAGGAGTATAGAGTTTTGTAGCTGGGAGGGAGCTGGTTTAGGTTATACTGAGAGAAGGAAGTGAGGTAGTCGGTGGGTGGAGTGTCAAGATGTAACATAAGGTATGGGTGGAGGTATGGCCAGTCTTTCGGTACTGGCAATTGTGAAGGGACTCCTTGCTAAGTTGTCAGGCTTCAAGCAACCATTCAGACCTAACAAGTACAGAGCACTTGGTAGAAGAGAACAGCTGAGATAAAATTAATTTTTGTGCTGCTCTTGTATGAGTCCATGCTAGTGGGGATATAAAAGCATGTTCTTCCTTCCCCTGTTGAATGTCTAGAGTTTTGCTTCATATTTTCAATTGGTTCTTGTAATGTAGAGGTTTTCTGGCATAAGTCACCAAGGGCATACAGTTAAGTTTCAGTCTTCATTTTGATTGTGTGTGTGTGTGTGTGTGTGTGTGTGTGTGTGTGTGTGTGTGTGTGTGTGTGTGTGTGTGTGTGTGTGTGTGTGTGTGTGTGTGTGTGCATGGCATAACTTGTTAAGCCACTTGTGCCAAGACTGTTTCTATCAAGGGCATGTATTCTAATCTTTAAAAAAAAAGCCTTTTGGGAAATCCATGTTAACCCAACTCTATTATTCTACCAACTTGCTAAGTTTATGGAAGGAGACTTCGATTTGGGGCAAACTTTAGTTTAGAGAGGACATTTAACATTGTGCTCAGCTGATTAGATTTTTACAGAATATCCAGAGTTTTGTTCATGGAGTTTCTGTCTTCATGCCCCTCAAAAATGCTTTCTAACACAAATGTTGGCTGTTCTAGTGACTCGTTAGGTACATAGAGGCAACAACTGAAATCTGTTGTCTTGATTTGTAACCATTTGGAAGTCTACATGGGATAGCATGTGTGGTTTTGTTTTGGAGGATGCATGGAGCCTTGCTGCATAGCTGGCCTGAGATTTTGATAATCTGCTTGGTATGGTAGGAGGACCATGATGGCTTTATCATAGTATACATTGGGTTGTTGTTATCGGTTAATCTGTGTGATTAAAAAACAAAACTGTATTATCTTATAAATGTGTTGCACTTCTGAATGATAATCTCTATGCTATTTTATATTCTTTATCGCTTGCCAGGGTTTCTCGATCTAGCTGCATTTACTAAACTAGGAGTAAACACACCTTTCAAACTCTGTGAGCTATGTTTTTCTAAAGACCTGTAAGAGGGTGTAACTTGGAGTAACAGTGGTGGGAATGCCTGATGAGCACTCTGTTAATTGAGCTACATGACATACAATATTGAATTGTTAAGGGCTGGTGTGTCAAAGCATTCACTTATCAAAGCAGAGGTAATAGATGAACAGTGAGTTATTTCAAGGTTTTCAAGTAGAGTTTTCAATTCAATCATATGTAAGTAGTCTTAACAAAGCTTGTAACAATATGAAATCTGTTACTCAGAGAGAGGATGTCTTAATGAATTTGTTGTAGAAGATGGTCAGTATAGGTAGGATTATGGGCCCATTGAATACACCCCTGCTTAAGAGGTTTACGGTGTTACCATTGGGTCTGGTTCATAAAAGGAGACTGGGAGAGTATCAGGTCATTTACCACTTATCTTTTCCTGAAGGAAATTCATAAATGACAGTATAAATCAGTGTGCTGGTAAAGGTTCAGTATGCATCCTTAGATGATGCAGTTAGCTGATTCAGACATTTGAGGACCTAAGGTCAGCAAAAGTGGATACTGAGACTGCCTTTAGGCTGCTGCCGATAACCAAAGAAGATTGGCAAAAATTGGGAATGTATGTAAATGGTTAAATTCCTTTTTGATATGGCTATGTTGATTGGCTTTGTGGTGGCTTGAAGCAAACAACAGATACTAGCACTTGCTGACCAACCAATAAATCCAAAAAAAGTGCTCAGGCTCGCTGGTAGTAAACGGAGGAATTTATTAACACCAAAATCCACAAAATAAAGTGCTCAAATGATAGAGCCGTACAAAATGTAACATGAACGCTCTTCTAAATCCACCAAATGCTGCGTTTTCGTCAATATGACTTCATCAGACACTCTACCTTCATGATACACTTGTTTAAATACTAAACAATTTAATTAAGCACATTTCACTGGTTCTCCAAACCATATCAATTAATTCAAACACACCAATCAAGTTCCTACATTCATTAATATTAATTTCCCTCATTAAATATGCTTTATTCCACTAAATAAAAACTCTTTGTATATTTAAAATCTGTTAAAATATGTATTTAAAAATGCAACTTTGAATGTTTATATAAATACTATTAAAAACTTTTTACATATAAATATAATTACACATAATAATTAAATATAAACAATGCATATTATAAAATCCTCAGATAGTTATTTTCATGAATTTTATGATAGAACATATAAAGTTAATTTCATATTGGTACACTGCCTCCTAGTGCCCAACTTCATGAACAGCTCTATAATTTATTAGCCCTCAATTTAAGTAATGGAGTTATAGTTAAATAATCATTAATCCCAGGGCTAGTATTGGAATCCAAGTATACCTGCCACCATAACTCCTTATTTTCTAGGATGTCCTCCCATGGACCACCCCTTGTGTCTGGTATTACTTGGTCCAACACAAAAAACTCATACTTTGCATTTGGGCATGTAATACTGTGTTTGTAAAGTGCATTAGTGCTTTTATTCTTCAGAATGTCATAATAATGTTCGTATATTCTACGTTTCAAACATCTCTCAGTTTTACCTACGTAGAATGATTGACATGTCTGACAAATTGCTATATACACTATTCCTCTACTTTCACAGTTATAATATGTCCTACTTTTAATCATTTTCTTTCTACTGTCCAAATATATTTCTGCCTTGTTCATGACATATGGGCATTGTTGGCATCTTCCACATTTATATGTCCCACACCTCCTAATGTTATTATCCCCCTTCCTTTCTTTTCTTCTTTCTAATATTTTACCAATATTTGGTGGGTTCTTATACACCATCTTGGGTTTCATCTTCGGTATTTCTTCAATATCTGTTAGGGTACTAAATTTATTCCACTCCTTTGTAAAGAAGTCCTTAAGTTTCCTATTGAAACTGTTGTATTCTACAACCAGACTTCTTCTATAGTCATCTTGGTTTATTTGCTTTGTGTCCGTTACCGGGGTACATCTTACGTCTACATTTTGTTTGTCACCCTTACCTATTATAGGTTCAAACCTGCCCCCTCTACCTTCCTCGACTTCACTTTTTAACTTATTAATAAATTCATCTGGGTATCCCCTCTCTTTAAACATATTATGTAAGATCCTGCATTCTTCCTGGTAATCATTATTGTTTGATGTCATTCGGGAGCCCCTAACAAACTGCCCCTTGACAATATTCCTCTTACTGTTTAGGGGATGTGCACTATCATAATGTAAGAAAGAGTTCACATACGTCTCCTTTCTATAAACTCTGCTCTCAAATTTACCAGCCCTTTTATATATTTCTATATCTAAATACTTTAGGGACTCAGTACTGACAGAATATGTGAACTTCAAATATTTAGTTGTTTGGTTAATATAATTCATGAATTCCATGAATTTTCATCACTTCCTATCCAAAAAATAACAATATCGTCGAGAAATCTGTGATATAAAGTCCAGAATTCTTTATATGCACTTGTTGTAATATATTGCTCTTCCCATTTTGCAAGTACTATGTTAGCATACGTGGGGGCACAAGCGGCCCCCATGGACACCCTTCTTTTGCTTATAATATTCACTATTGAACATTATAAAATTGTATTTTAAGATAGTGTCCATCAATATTACGCTTGCTATTTTATCATTCTGGCTTAATGTACCATCCTCGAACACAGATTCCTCGAAGGAATTCATACCCTCCAAATGTGGTATACACCCAAACAAGTCTATTACATCTATAGTGACAAACTTTATATCCTCTCTATACATATCCTGTTTTAATTCCCTGCAAAACTCACAGGAATCCTTCAAGATTACTTTATTATTAACCCAAATATGTTTAGTCTTGAAGTCTACATATTTAGCTAAGGGGGCTGTTTTTGAACCTTCAGCCGATACTATTGGCCTCAGTGGTGGATTTCCCATATCCTTGTGAATTTTAGGAATTCTGAATATGGTAGCTACCTTGGGTTTCTTTACTTCTAAATACTTAAATGTTTTTTCATCAATTACTTTTTCCACCACGAGGTCCTGTATAATAGTATCGATTCTATGATAGGCCACATGAAGTTCATTTAACGACACTTCTGTATATTTTTCTTCATCCCTTAAAATGGAATTCATTTTTCCTTCATACAGTATTGTGTCCATAATTACTATCCCCCCACCCTTATCTGGTTTCATTACCCTCAAAGAACCATTACCACTTAGTTCCTGTAGAACTTCGTTCTCCCTTTTACTTAAATTGTATTGTACCCAGCTTTTGTCATATTTTCTCCTTACTGAGTCAATCATAATATTTTCGAAGTTCCTAATTTGAGGTATTAATGGAGGGTTGTATATGGACTTCCTTCTTAATGAATTTTCTCTAACATCTTCCCTGTTGAAACCCATCCTTGAGGCCATAATCTCCAAATTAATCTTTCTGGAAAACAACTTCATATCAAGAATTGTACGTGTATGATCCCCTCGTCTATTAGGTATATATTTTAAACCTTTACTTAACAAAGAAAAATGGTCGGGGTTTAATTTTAAAATACTAAAATTATAAATAGTGAAATTCTGAAAAGTGTGTTTGACCCTATTATTGTCTGTATCCCCCAATGACTGGTCTATTCTCTCAGTGTGTGGGTTTTCTACAAGCGCCTCACCAGGCTGATGGACCATTATTTCAGGGTTGGGGGTATTCAGTAATACCTCCTCCACCCTCTTTCCCCCCCCCATTTCTGAAAATTTTCTCTGTTATAATTGTTATTCCCCTCATTTCCATTCCTTCTTTCCTGTATGGGGGGGAATTCATGGTCATAACTTTCATCATCCCATATGTTATCCTTTCTAGGTCCATAATTATTTGTATATTGTACATTCTTTCTTTTATTATAATTATTGACCTTATGTACACTGTCATATGCCTGTGTGTCTGGTTTGGGATAACTGGTATGATTATCATATTCCATGATATCCCTTTTTAATTTCCCCATCTTCCGCTGTATCACCTCATCACACATTCTGTCTATTTTATTTCTCATAGAAAAATATTTCTCATTTTCTTCTTTGATGTCAAAAAATAAATCAGTCTTAATACAAGTATCCAATGTAGTTATTTCATTCCCCAATTCATTTATTTTGCTATTGTTTTCTTCTATGATTAACTTAATCACTTCCAAACCACAATTATTAAAAACTTTTATAAGGCATTCATGAAACTTGGAACCTATCTGTACGTTGTTCGGGAATTTAAAAACTCTTAACCCCTTTGGGACAATCTCCCTTTCTAAACATTCCCTTAAATAGGCATTTTCAATGTTTAAGGTTCTGTATTTCATTAACATTTTATCCAGTCTCGTTATTTTCATAGCATATGATTCATTATTTTCAGCACTAACATCACTGCTACCAAAATTTACTTTAAATAGAAAGTCCCGTTTAAGCCATTCATTAATCGGCTTATCATTAGATAGCATGTGAACAGTACCTTTTGATTTATTTGGTGAATTTACTCTTTTCTTTGGGATTGCTCCCTTGTCCATCCCAAATTGTTTAGTATTTAAACAAGTGTATCATGAAGGTAGAGTGTCTGATGAAGTCATATTGACGAAAACGCAGCATTTGGTGGATTTAGAAGAGCGTTCATGTTACATTTTGTACGGCTCTATCATTTGAGCACTTTATTTTGTGGATTTTGGTGTTAATAAATTCCTCCGTTTACTACCAGCGAGCCTGAGCACTTTTTTTGGATTTATTTGTGGTGGCTTGAGACACCTTTGAGAGCTCACCATGGCTTTGCATTGGATTTGGAACCAACCGATGAAAGAGCAAAAGGGAATGCATTATTTGGACATTTTTTTTTCTTTTAGTGGGAGAAGGTACAAACAGCACTGAATTGGAGGTGCAGGAGTTTGTGCAGCTTTATTATGAGCTTGGGGTACCTTTAGAGAAAATAAGAAGGAGGGTCCATTGAAGGAGATTAATTTTTTTTTTTATATTTGAGGACTGATGCGGGAAATGGATATTTTTGTTTGCTTGAAGATGAACTCAGTAAACTGAAGAAGCATATTGGTAGGTGTGATGATGTGGCCAAGGTGCGAGTGAGAGATGTGATGGAACTGATTGGATTGCTATTTCTGCCTGGCCTTTTGGGTGGTAGCCCAATTACACCCTTTGCAGGTCATTAGCCAGCCTGTTGAAGGATGGTAGGAAAAAGCACCACTGGGTTAGCGTATCTAGGGCACTAACGTAGGACTTGTAGATTTGGTTAAACTTTTTGGAAGGTTTCAATGGAACTACAATGCAACAGGATGGTTGGCTGTTTGCAGCTGATTTGGAGTTGTTCACAGATGAACCATGTGGAATAGGCATGGAGACATATTTTGGACGTAAATGGTCTGTTGTCTCCTAACCAGTACAATCGGATGAGCAAAGGAGGGGTGATATTACGGTCTTGGAATTGATGCCTATTTGGGTGGCATCAATGGTAAGGCAGACGGAGGTGGCCAACTGATAAATGGTTTTCTTTTCTGACTATGCAGCAGTTGTTGAAGTGATAGCAATTAAAACATCAATGGTGGAGCAGATGCAGTCATTGCTAATGAAGTTAGTGTTACAGTGTTTAAGGTTTACCTTGTGTATTTCATCATAGCATATTTCAGACCATTGAAATGTGATAACCAATAGTCTGTCACACTTTGAGTTTTGCAGGCTGTGAATCGTTGCTCCATGGGCAGAAGACCACCCATTAGAAGTTCCCAAGGAGATTTTGGAGATTGGCAGAGTGCAACGTGACATTTACTTCAACAGCCTTGGCCTATGTCCACAGAGATATACATGTCCACTTTGAGTTTTTTTAGTCAAGTTTTGGGTGAGATTAAAGCAGAAGATAGACTGTGATCGACTGAGTTGATTGTAAAGTATGTTGTACATAGTTGTCAGTTTAATAAATCTGTGAAAATGGTTATGGTGCATTTGTCTGCTTTAGTAACATTGGCTACATTTCGAGGTTTGGTCAAATGAACAAAGAATGGAATAATTGTACAAATCATCAGGGGAGTGGAGAGGCTGAGAGGCTTAGCATTAGACAAACATATGATTGTGGGGAGGGATTGTTAAGAACATTGTTAAAAGTTTATAGGAAGTTGCTAATTCTGTTGAGGCTTATATTTTGTGGGCAACTTTGACTGTATTTCTGGGGGGGGGGCTTTCATGAACGGGAAGCTGTTAGGTAGTTTAAAGTGGAAAGATGAATGTTTTACAGAAGAGGTTGTGCTTATCTGGATGAAGGCATCTAAGATGGATCAAATGGGTAAGAGTCAGCAGATTGTTTTGGCATGTGACAGTGAGCTTCATTTATGTTAAGTGAGGTGGGAGTTAAATGACGGATGCATACATGGACTGAGAGGAATGAGGTATTTTTTTAAGGATGGTAGGGTGTTATATTTGATGCAATTTGATGTGACATTGAGGAATTAAGAATTTAGGGGAAAAGAGATGCTAGATATTCTTGGCAGTCTTTGCAAACAGGGAGAGTGTCTGATCTACCGGTGGAGGACAGATACACTGAGGTACTTAAGAGGCAGTGCAGGTGGAAGTCTAATGCTTTTTAGTTGTATATGAGGTAGTCTAGTATTGGTATGCCTGGTTAATATTTTTTTATTTCAACTGGAGGTCGAGGAAGAGTCGCCCTTGTTTGTCATTCCTATGTGTATTGGGCTACAACCAGGCCATTGCTTAGACCTAATGGTGATTTATTAGGGTTGAACCTTAAGTTGTGGAAGGCTAATTGGTTAATAAGTAGCAGTCTAAGATTAAGTCAGTATTTGTCTTTTATGGTAGTATCAATCTAGGTGGCAAGGTTCACTTGAGATTATTTTGATCAATCTGTGGAGTAATGACTTGTGTGAGTTTTCAAACTACAACTACTACTGGTTATTGTAAGGTATTGATCAGAGGTTAAGCATAGGCACCCTAGTTCGATTGTAGTGTAGGTTCATAGGTGTGTGCTAGGCTAATGGCCCTGACGCCTTTACAAGCCTAGCCCACCCGACCTTAGTTCCTAGTGCATCTGTTAAGTACAGCCACTGGGGTGATCCCCGGTGTGAATTTTCTATTTCCCATTCACTCATTGAGATTTCTCTTGAAGAGGGCCAGTGAGGTGCTCTGCTTGACATGTATGGGAAGTCTATTCCATAGCATGGGCAGTCTCTGGGTTATAAACCTGTCCCTCCAGCATGTTCTGTTGATTGTGGTAGTGAGGTTGAGGTCTCTGGAGCGTGTGGTGCAGAGGGATTGGGATTTCTTTAGATGTAGCATTTCTAACAGAGCTGGGTCAGACATGGCTTTGTAAGTCAAGCAGAGATCACCTCTAAGTAGGTGATATGAGACAGAGAATAGTTGGAGTTTTTTGAGTCTGTCCATATAGGACATGGGTTTAAGGCCTAGGATCCTCTTTGTGAGGTACTTTTGCAGCCTCTCCAGTTGTTGCAGGTTTCTACTGAGGTACATGCCAAATTGGGCATTGTACTCAATGACTGGCCTAATAAGGGAAGAGTAGAGGGAGACAATGACCTTTTTCTTCCTGGATGCAAAACCCTTAGTAATGAGATGTGCCACATAGAAGGACTTTCTGACCACAGTGGCAATGTGGTGGTCAAAAGAGAGGATGCTGTCAACCTGTGTTCCCAGATCTCTTATAATGCCTTCTGTGTTCAGTGGACTGCCATCAATGTGGTAACTCAAGGGAACCAGATTTTTCCCAAGGGGGATGGTTCTGACTCCAGTTGTTGGTGTCATTGAGGCCTCTCTGTAGGATGTCAACATCACTTGTGGAGTTAATAATAGCTCCCAACTTGCAATTGTCTGCAAACTTTGTTAGCCAGAGTCCCTTCATGTTGGCCTGGACTTCAGAGAAATAGACACTAAACAGGAGAGGACCCAGGACTGAACCTTGTGAAACTCCACTCATTACTGGTTGGCAGTCTGATTTGGAGTCAGCTACTTTCACCCTGTGGGATCTATCTGTGAGCCAGTTTGGAACCCACCTAGTGATATAGGGGTTGATGCCTAGCTTAGTAAGTTTTTCTATAATTCCTGAGTGGGGAATGGTATCAAAGGCCTTGGCCAGATCAAAGTAGGCTGTATGAACCACCTTGCCTTCATCCACAGCTCTGGTGACTGACTCAAAGAAGTCGACTAAATTGAGCCCTCATGATCTACTCATTACAAAACCAAACTGTGTAGGATCCAGAGTTCGGAGATTCCCTATATCCTTGTTTATTAGGCCTATGATGATGCGTTCCATAGCTTTGCATATCAGACTCATCGGGCTAAATGGGCGATAATTCCTGGGGTTTGTAGTCACTCCTCCTTTGTGGAGAGGGTTAACTGTAGCAGTGCGCCATTTGGTAGCGACAAAGCCTGAGGTGAGGCTGTGACTGAACAGGGCACACAAGTGAGGTGCCATTTCTCTCTGTAGTTCATGTAGAGCACAGCCAGGGATATTGTCAGGTCCCACAGAAGCTGTATTCTTGGCCTTGGACAGTGCTGTTTTAACCTGTGCAGCAGTAATACTGGGTTCCTGGCAATCTGCTGGTATTATGATTGGTCCTTGGGGGGGGGGGGTAAAGTTAGCACTGAATCTGTCAGCCAGTATATTGGCAATACCTGTTGGCTCGGTATAGGAGGTACCATTGTGCAGTAGCTCAGAAGAAATCTGGGGTATTGCTGTGGAGATTCTTAACATAACTATATAAGGCCTTGTGGTTGTCTTTACTATCTGCTGCAATTCTATTTTCATAGCTAGCTTTAGAGGATTTGATGATGGATTTCAACCTTTTGTTAAGGCTGATAAGGGAGTTTTTCCAGTCATGGGACTTCGCCTTATTCCGCATCAGTTTCCTCCTTCTGTTGTAGAGTTTGTTTATGGCAGACAACGGCCAGATTGACTTCCTTTTTTTGAGGAGAGCATCTTGGTTCTACTGGGTATGGTGAGATTCATGCATTTATGTACGTGCTTGTACAGTGCATTGGTGTATGATTCGGCAGTCATGCAACTATTCTCCATTTGCATGGGTGCCGTGAAGTTAGCCACCTCTGTTTTTAGGTGCCCAACATTAGCTTTGGAGAAGTTTTTCATGGTGGTTGCCTTTGTAGGGGTGGGAGGAATGTGGATTTCCAAGGTTATTAATTTGTGGTTGGATCTAACCAGAGAGGAGTTGACTATTGGTGTAGAGCAATGATTGCCCATGTTAGTAATGACCAGGTCAAGGTTAAGGGTGGCATCTTCAGCATACTGTACTATATTAGTTTGTTGGGTAGCCCAGGGGAGGTTATTGGTAAAGATGGAAAATAGTAAGGGACCAAGAATAGATCCTTGCGGAACACCTTGTCCCATTGGGAGGAGAGGGGAGACAGAGTTATGCCATTTAAGAGCTTGTTGCCAGAGGGACAGATACTTTTTAAACCACATTAGAGAGGAGTTATCCAGACTGAGCTCAGAGAGAGACAAATAATAAATAAGGTTTACCATAACCATTTTCCACATGAAACCACTGAAATATTTAAATATCTGGGTTTAGAACAGAAATTCATCTTCCAACAAACTAGAGTTAAGATTCAACGACTGCTGGTAACTCTTGGAAATTTTCAAATTTCTCAACAGCTACTAGGAAAGCCACTGCAAAAGGAATTCTCCAAGTA
Organism: Protopterus annectens; assembly: GCF_019279795.1. NCBI lineage: Eukaryota > Metazoa > Chordata > Ceratodontiformes > Protopteridae > Protopterus > Protopterus annectens. The sequence continues at coordinate 1,647,469,308 of NC_056725.1, forward strand.
CTATTAGAATACAGTTTATAATTACAGCCTCAGGCTCAAAGAGAATGTAGTCTCCCTTTCAAACAACCTACAGTAGCATCTGACATTTTATTGCTCTTACACAAAGAAAGGAACATCACTGTGCAACAAAGATATAAATAATCTTCTTACTGGATCTTTACAATTCAAATTACTTAATGTAGACACTTTCCCTAGCAAACAGACTAACCATCAAAGAAAAAAATCTATAATGTTATACTTCAACCCTTGTCTCCTTACTAACACACCCTTACTAACTGCTACTACAGCAACCAGAGCTTTTCAGTTCTAGGACCCAAAGGTCAATGGCTTCTTGTAGTAACAAAGGGGATGCTCTATCCATGAGCAAAATTTCTAGTCATGCTGTTTGAAACTTCAAGAATAGGAATCACCTAACTTGGCTCTCCTTCTTCACAAATGGTGCCACACCAGAGGATGTGTATATTGGCCAAGGGGTAGTGGGCACTGGCACTCACAACTCCCAGAGTAAACTTGACAACACTCTTTGGGAAACACATGAGCCATTCACTCATAAAGATGATATATGCAAATAAGCTATGCCTGGTCAGTAACAGTAACCAATCCCTCTCATTGTTTGGGACACTACTTTCCACCCAAAAACAAACTCACAATCTGAATTCTGACCTAAATTTAAAGACTACATGAAATAAAAATCAGTCGTATGTATGCTATCATCAAAAATTGTAATTTACTTATTTATTTATTTTAATTTGTTGACCAGAATAGAGCACAAATTTCAGTTTCAGCCCAGGAAAGAAAATTCAGTTGTATAAAGAGAACAAAGATGTAAAAACATTAAAGTCAAATTATTAAATTATACAGCTATTAATGAGCTTGTTTGTCTAGACTTCTTTGGCACCACCACAACAAGTGATAGAACTCCACATGTTGGCATATTAGTTATTCTACTGTATTTACCTCAGAATATTGTTTAAATGTAGCCAAAGGCCATCTTCATACCATCCTTACCTTAAATCCAGTAAAACATTTCTACATTCTCCACTCCTCAGTTAACCATCTGCTTAATTAAATACTCCCTTTAATCTCTACTCACTTTACAAACTTATCTGTAATTGCTTTCCCTGCTTAAGTGTGTATCTTGCAGTACTTGATTTAACATTTCTAAACATTTTGCATTATAACAAATGCTTTAGCTTTACCCCTCTTAATGTCATGTGTAAAATATAAATGTTTCCAAAAAGGTCTTAGTATGTATTAAGCTGTCACTGCTATGCAGGATCTTGTACATCCTCATACTCTGTATTATAGTATTTACTGATTATAGTATTTCCTACTCTCTTTTTACCTGTGCTTGTTATTAGGCTGCCTATTACTCTTTATGCATTGAACATACTTGGAAGGCACAATACTGTATATAGTTGCTACCATTAAACTGCATTACATTGCATACTTCTCAACTTCTTAGTGTAACAAATCTGGACAAAGCTTGACATAATGGAGGGACAAAGGTCCAAAACTGGAGACACATTTTAAATATTGCTCTTAAAAACTTATAAATTTGTTAAAATAACAGGATTTATGTTAGCATTCATTTTCTGAAGGAGATGAAGTCTGAAACTCAAATGCATGTCACTATTTAATGACTTTAACTGTTAGATCATCCCAGTGATGTGCCAAAAAACACATTTTTATGAAGAACAAAACAAAAATATGAGGCATAAATCAGGACATTCTGCAAAAATCTGTACAGCTGAGAAGTATATTACATTGGCTTGTTTCTTTTCCAGGCAAGAACCTCAAATGTGTTTACTGGGGAGCTATCCAGTCAAGAAACATACAATATATTGACAATTCCCTTTGCCAGCCAATCAAGTTATAACAATTACAAAACAGAGCAGGTTTTACTGGACAATGAATAATTTATATTAAATAATAAAATCTCTCTAAACATACACCAAACTTTATTCTCTGCTTTCAGTGGAGCAGACCTTTCCAAAGTAAAATAAGTGGCCTCTGGACAACAAACCAGACCACCAGACGGACTGCTAGCTTTTTCTTTCACAGTCCAACTGTTGACCTACACCTCTTGCTTTTAATCTTTTTTTTTTTTTTTTTAACTGGAGTATGTCACCTTTGTTTGAAGGCATCAGAAGCCTCACATTTATAGACAGACATGATGATGAACGTTCTCACTAGTAAACATCATACTGACGCATGATAAAACAATTATACAAATACAGTCAGTAATAATATTTAACATACCACAGTGCTGGATGGATGCAGCAGCACTGTATTCTTTTTCTTTTTCAAGTTATAACACTGACTGAAGTCAGGATCAGGACTGATTCACAACTATGAGCATGTAGAGCAGGCAATAGATCTCCAGGGAAAAACGAAAAAGAGCTGTAACATGTAATGGTTTTAACTGACAATGCATATACCTGCCTGCATGACCTGCCACTGAACCCTGAGCAGTCTGAACTATTAAGTCCATCAGGAGGGGGGGAGGCAGACTAATGTACCCGCGTAGTGGTGCTGCTTGCTTTCTAAGCCTGAAGTAACCCACCCCCACATACTATAGTGGAAGAAGTCAAGACAAACAGCACATTTTGCACAACAGTGTGAACCATCAGACTGTAATCCAATTAACAAAATATATATCACAGTGAGTTTGTATAATATTATACACGTATATATATATATATATATATATATATATATATATATATATATATATATATATTTTTACATTTAACCCATTGTTGGGCCCATAGCCTTCATGGGACAGTAGCAATTGCCTACTGCTGGATCCAGCTCTGGTGCCACAATGCAGCCCAGTGAAAACTAGGTAAGTATCATGGGATGAAACAATTGCTAACTTGATGGGAAATAGGCTGAATAGTAAATGACTACAGCCATTTTAATGGCGGCCATTGCAGTACTGTACAATATGTGCGGTCATGTGACTGGAGCAAGACTTACAAGAACATGGTATGCTAACTTTGCTGCATATTTACATGACAGTGAAGCACCTTATTGTGGCAACATGGCCACTGTCAGTAGGTTACAAAGAGTCACCATAGTAAAGTGACAACTTAGTTAATCATATCAATGTGAAAAAAAAAATGATGCAGAAGCAGTCAGTGGAGTACAGACAAAGATAACATGAAAGGAAGATACACTGCGGAAAGTAGTATATATTTTTATTCAGCTGGTATCCATTTTCTAGTTTTCTTTTTAATATGAGCAGAGGAAAATGGTAGCAAATGTATGCAGGAAAGAAGAAGGTTACAGGGCAGTGACAATCTAGCATACAATGCAAACAGATTGGAATGGGAGGTATGGACAAAAGAGGGCTGTGCACAAGAGGAACCCATAGAAATGGAGAAAAGACTACTGGTGTTGGGAAGGGCTGGACTACAGAGAGGGTATCAGGAGTGACGAACAAGGAAGGAGAACTCTATGATGACAGAGGTCTGTCTGACTGACCCAAAGGATGTCCCACCCAGATGGCTGTTACCTTTATGGCTGATATAATGAGTGGGATCATCTTTCACAGACTTTCATCTCCCTGATGATACAATACTGGGGATGCTGGTGACCTAGCAGTAGACTGGTTGGCTAGTTCAGAACCAGGTGGCCACTGCTGCACTGCAATCTGTACCAGAGCTGACCCAGTAGAAAGAGGTAACAAAAAGAGAAAAAGAAAAAAAATACCAGATATTAGTATGTATGTGCATTACAACTTTTATAAAAAGTTAGAATGTAGAAATCTGCATACTGCACTTATTCCACCACTTGGAGAGCTTATCACATCTCCTTCGGTAGGTTATATAATTCTATAAATCTACTGTGATGCTACAAAACATAAACTTGACAGCAGACAGTACAAAGTTTCCATGACAACAGAAAGCATTAAAAGCAGAAGTTGATATTCAGAATGCAGTGTAAACAATATGCACAATGCTTACAACAAAAACATGAATCCATTTCTTTAACCTCTGCTTCCTAGTGGCAGACCAGGACAAGGTGGCACTCTGCAGGTTTGTGTACCTCTACCAGTAACTCTCCATGGTGCATAATGCTAGGGTATCACTCAGGGCCCTCTCAACCAGTTTAAGACATCAGTGTTATACATGGAGCCATCATGGTGCACCAGCAAGTACCCTTTATAGTCCTTTTGCAGCAACGTTTTTTTTATCTCCTGGCTGCACCAGCTGGGAGCCTTGCTGCAGCCAGTGCCTGAAGAATCCACGTCCACTTATCAAGTCAAAATGAGAAGGAAAATATTAGCCCTGTGCACATAGCAGCATGTACTAGACACCACATGATATGCATTATTGAGCAGCAACATTGCATGTCAGAAAGTATGACTAGCAAGGCAGATGTTGCTATGAACTTTTCAGTGTCTCTGCATGAGCTGTACTCCAGAGAGGGCACTCACCCTGATGTGACAGAGCATAAGGGCATGAGAGATTGCAGAAAGGAGGCAACAGTGTACCATGTGCAAACACACTGCAAGACATGCTAAGATGAATATATGCCCACCACTACAAGGTCTGCTGTATGTGCTGATACAACACTACTGCAAGATGGAAGGCAGAGATAATGTGTCTATTGCTGTTGTCAGTATAGAACAGGATTTGAATTATGACAGCATGTCAGTAGAAAGCTCTGTGGCCATCAAATGATGGCAGTATGACAGGGATGAGACACTGGTACCCGGAAATGACAGTTGTGCATACTCACACATACACGCAGACACACACACACACACACACACACACACACACACACACACACACACACACACACACACGCACACACGCACACACGCACACACGCACACACACACACACACATTCATACGGATCCAGATGTGTAAACCAAAGGTGTATACATCTTTTCTTTTTTTTGCTCAAATGATTTTTATTTTGAAGAAATACAATAATTTAATACATTCATAACATTCAATAGCTATTTACAGTATTTGCATTCAGCCTGACAAAAAGGATTCAGATAAAAACATTTGTAGTTAAGTAATAAGTTAATATATAAACTATGATAGTTAGGAAGAGTTTGGTCCCATCTGTAGGGTAACAATCAAATTAAAAACTTTCCTCCACGGACTATTAACCAATGGCTTAAGAAAAGTTCTTAACACTTTAGTTCTTTTCTCCATTAGTATGCATTTCTTCAGTGATGATGGGAGTTCCTCCATTGTGGGTGCTACATTAGTGTTCCATCTTCTAGTTATACATTTTCTGGCTATTGCTAACATTGTCCACAACAAATACAGGTCATCTTTCTTCATATTATTACTATTAACAACATTCAATAAAATTAAAGACTTTGTCAAAACAAATATATCAGTATAGATAGCTTGAAGAAATTTGTTAATCTCATTCCAATATAGTTTAATATTAGTATAGTCATAAAAAATATGAGACCAGTCAGCATTAGTGGACAGATGACATCTCCAACATAACTTGCTGTTTGGAGGGTTCATTTTTGAGAGTTTATCAGGTGTCAGAAACGATCTGTGTAGACATTTCCAATGAAAAATACTCCAGAATTGTGAGTAAGAAGTTAGTTTAACTGAAAATAAAATGTTTGTTTTATCTTCCGTTGATAATGATACTTGAAACCCTTTAGTTAGGTATTGCCAGTAAGAATCTATAGGACCTGTCTTATAGACAATTAAAGTGTTATATAGATATAATTCATTCTTAACATTGATATTATTATATAGAATTCCAAAAATCCAGTTTATAATTTTTGGTATGGTTTTGAAGGATGAGTTATGCATTATTCTACACAGATCCTTAGTGTATGCTGTGACACTCTGAAGAACCAACCAGTCATTAGGGGATAGGCCATAGGTTGACAATATACTTTGTATGTTCAAAGCTTGTTGGTTTTCAATACATTGCAACCAACAAAAATAGGTTATTATTTTCCCATAAACCCAAAATCTCTCATAGGTTCATAGGTAGGTACTAGGCTATCCATCCTGGGGCCTATACAAGCCCAGCCAAAAAGGTACCCTGGCTTTTGCCACCCAAGAAAATTATTTTCCTGTGCCACTGTCGAGTAGAGCCACAGAAGTGATCCCCTGGGTGAATTTCCTATTTCCCATCCAATCATCAAGATTTTTCTTGAAGAGTACTAATGAGGAGCTTTGTTTGATATAGATAGGTAGTTTATTCCAGAGTATGGGAAGTCTCTGGGACAGGAATCTATCCCTCTGGCATGTTCTGTTTATTATGGTGATAAGGTTTAGGTTCCTAGAGCATGTAGCTCAGAGGGATTGGGATTTCTTTAAATGGAGCATGTCCAAAAGCTCTGGGTTTGACATAGCTTTGTATGTTAGGCATAGATCACCTCTGAGTAGGCGAAATGCGACGGAGTAAAGCTGGAGTTTTTTGAGATGGTCTGCATAGGGCATCTGTTTCATAGGTTCATAGGTTCATAGGCTGGTACTAGGCTATCAGCCCTAGGGCCTATACAAGCCTAGCCATAACAATTCCCTGACTATTTCTTCCCACATTATTTACTTTCCTGGACCCCTGTCTAGCAGGGTGACTGACGTGATCCCTGGGGTGAATTTCCTTTCTCCCATCCAATCGTCAAGGTTCCTCTTGAAGAGGTCCAAAGAGGCACTCTGCTTGACATGTATGGGCAATCTATTCCAGAGTCTGGGGAGTCTCTGGGTCAGGAACCTATCCCTCCAGCATGTTTTGTTTATTGTGATGACAAGGTTTAGATCCCTGGAGCATGTAGCTCTGAGGGATTGGGATTTCTTTAAGTGTAGCATGTCCAACAGCTCTGGGTTTGACATGGCCTTGTATGTTAAGCAGAGATCGCCTCTGAGTAGATGATATGCGACAGAGTATAGCTGGAGTTTTATAAGGCGGTCAGCGTAGGGCATCTGCTTTAGGCCTGTGATTCTTTTAGTGAGGTATTTCTGAGGCCTTTCCAGTTGTTGCAGATGTCCTGAGAGGTACATACCAAATGGGGCGTTGTATTCTATAATGGGTCTAATGAGGGATGAGTACAGTGGGACAATGACCTCCTTTTTTCTGGATGAAAAGCCCTTCGTGGTGAGGTGTGCCACATAGAAGGATTTCCTGACTGTTGTGGCGATGTGGTTATCGAAGGTGAGACCACTGTCCACCTGTGTCCCTAAGTCTCTTATCACACTTTCTGTGTTTAGTGTACTGCCACCTATATGGTAATTCATGGATACATGTTTTTTCCCAAAGGGATAACAATACATTTCTTGGCATTGAGCTTGAGCCCATGGCTCTGGCACCAAGCATCTGTTTCTGTAAGGCCCTTTTGTAGAGTATCCACATCATTTGGGGATTCAATAATAGCTCCCAGTTTGCAGTCATCTGCAAACTTTGTTAGCCAGAGTCCCTTAGTGTTGACCTGTACTTCAGAGAAGTAGATGCCAAACAAGAACGGCCCCAGGACTGAACCCTGAGGTACTCCACTTGTCACTTGTCTGGAGCTGGATTTGGAGTTGGCTAGTTTTACAGTGTGGGTTCTATCAGTAAGCCATTTAGCAACCCATTGGGTGACATAGGGATTAATGCCCAACTTAGTAAGTTTATCTATGATTCCAGAGTGGGGGATGGTGTCAAAGGCCTTGAGGCCAGTAATCCTCTTTGTGAGGTATTTCTCTGGCCTTTCCAGATGGTCTTGTGAGGTACATACCAAAAGGGGCGTTGTACTCTATAATGGGTCTAATGAGTGATGAGTAGAGGGGAACAATGACCTCTTTTTTTTCTGGATGAGAAACCTTTTGTGATGATGTGTGCCACGTAGAAGGATTTCCTGACTACTGTGGCAATGTGATTATCAAAGGAGAGACTACTGTCCACCTGTATCCCAAGGCCTCTTATCACACTTTCGGTGCTAAGTATACTACCGCCTATGTTGTAGTTCGTGGGTACAGAGTTTTTAATAAAGGGGATGACAATGCACTTTTTGGCACTGAGCTTGAGGCCGTGGCTTTGACCCCAGGCATCTGACTCAGTGAGGCCCTTTTGTAGGATGTCCACATCGTTAGGAGTTTCGATTATGGCTCCTAGTTTGCAGTCATCTGTGAACTTCGTTAGCCAAAGACCTTCTGTGTTAGCCTGTACTTCAGAGAAGTAGATACCAAACAGGAGAGGACCCAGGACTGAACCCTGTGGTACTCCACTTGTCACTGGTCTGAAGTCAGATTTGGAGTCTGCTACTTTCACAGTGTGGGTTCGGTCAGTGAGCCAGTTGGCAACCCATCTTGTGACATAGGGATTTATACCTAGTTTAGTGAGTTTATCTATAATTCCAGAGTGGGGGATGGTGTTGAAAGCCTTGGCAAGATCTAGATAGTCTGTGTGAAGAACCTTACCCTCGTCTATGTGTTTATCTCTATGTGTTTTATCATGGAAATCCCTTGTAATAGTAAATGGTATTAAAAATCTATGCCACAGTTTTATATCTAAATTTGTGTTAATGAATTTTCTAAACACATCAAAAATATTGTTTATTAGTGTTAGTTTAGTTAATTTTGTTGTACTATACTGTAAATTTAAACTTAAATAGTGCCATATCTTATATTTGTCAGTTATCAAAGCATTCTTTGATAAATAATTTTCATTCATTAGTATAATGGAGTAAAACTGTTTCCAACTGGAGCAATATCTAGTATTTATCCAATTCATCAATATTTTAATTATAGCTGCCTTTATATAAGTTTCAATCTCTGGAAATTTTACCCCCCCCATTCCCATTTTCTGATATGATGAGAATATGCCACTCTATTTCTTTTGTGGTACCATAGGAATTTCATCAGAGTTGAAGTGATTTTTTTAAGAATGTTCTTTCCTGGTGGAAGAATAAGGGCTTGTGCTATATATAATATTTTAGGTAACAAAACCATTTTTATCAGTTGTAACCTATCATCAAATGTTATAAACAAATTATTCCATTTGCTTTTTAATGTCTTGATTAAGTCTATGGCTTTAGTATAGTTAAGCTGTAATGTTTCATCTATATTATTGTCTAGGACTGTTCCTAAATAGTTTAGAGTTGAAACTTGGTTTCCAATGCTATGATTAACTGGAACCTGTATGTTATTTTTTGGAAATGTGTTGTTACTATATTCACTTCACGTAACACTTCCTTAGAGTTGGGTAGGGTAATCATAAACAAACATCATTATTTTAGAAATATATTGGTGATATATATTTATACCTCTTATCTTTGGGTTATTACGTATTAAAATGGCAAGTATTTCTATGGCAAGCGCAAATAGGATAGGGGACATGGGACATTCTTGTCTAGTACCTCTAGTAATTTGGATTGCTTTGGACTTAACAGACCTAAGTTAACATATGCTAGATTATTTTCATAGATTTTCTTTATCATTGTTATAAAAAAGGGGGGAATCAAATAACTGTAAGACTTTAAATAAATAACCCCAATTTAAGGCGTCAAAGGCCTTTTGAATATCCAGACCTATTATCAATGCTTCATGGTTTCCTCTATTGAGGTAATCTATCAGCGTTAATACTCTTTTAATACTATCTTGTGTATGCCTGTTATGTATGAAACCAGTTTGGTCTTCATTAATTATTTTAGATATGGGTATTTTCAATCTATTGACTATAATTGACATAAATAGTTTATAATCATTATTCAACAAAGAAATTGGTCTATATGAGTTGCAATGATTAGGGTCCGTATTCTCTATTAATATAGGGGAGATTAGAGAATATCTCCAAGAAGGAGGAATATTTGCTAATGTTTGAACTTCAAGAAAGGTTTTATGTAGGAGAGAGATTATAGAAGAAAGGAACAATCCATAAATTTCAATAATTAAGCCATCTATTCCAGGTGCTTTATTAGACTTACTTCCTTTAATCCCTTCTATAATTTCCTTTTGAGAAATAGTTTTTTTGTAGATCTAACTTAAGTTCCTCAGGAATTCTTGTTATGTTGGGAACTATATTCTCTAACTTCTCACATTCATTTGTACTTATTTTATCTTTATGATGCTCTGCATAATGATAATTAAAAGCCTCCAGAATGTCCCCTATGTACGAGACTTTTTCATTTTCCCTTCATGAAAGATACTATCAATCTTATTAATTTTTGATTGTATCTTAACTTTCATAGATAGGTTGTGAAGATGCTTAGGAGAGGTAGCATAAGAATTTAATTTCAGTTTTTCCATAGCTAAATAAGTTTTATGGAATAATATTTCATTGTATTTCTTATTTGCTTCTTCTATTTTCTTCTTATTATCTGTAGCAATTAAGTTTTTATTAGATTTAAGAGATATTTGATTTTGGAGTTGCTGTAACTCTGAGTCCCATTCTTTAATTTTATTTTTGTACCAGCTAATGGTTTTACCATATAGATAGGCCTTAAGAGAATCCCAAACCATAATTGTATTTGCTTCAGGTTTATAATTTATCTCTAAGAAAAGCTGAAGTTCAGAAGTTATCTAAGATTTAAAGTCTTTAATTTTTGTGATATATGAAGGAATCCTTAATAACTATTTGATTGAATTCCAACTGTATTGTTAACAACAGGAAATTATGATCTGAAAAGGGGCAAGGTTGTAATGAAAAATTCAAGATTTTAGAATAAAGATCTTGTGAGATATAAATTTTATCTATTCTAGTTTGGGTACCATGTCTATAGTCCTGGTGTGAGAATAGTAAAGAATTTGGTCCCAAAGCATTAAAGGTATATTTTAATTTAAACATGTCTGACCATTTTTTTAACTGTTAGGCTGAGGACAGTAGTCTAGGAGATTTCCTATTGGTAGTTTCTGTAATATCTGTGATACAACTGAAATCACCTCCTAGTATAATATTACCTTTAGAAGTAGTTGTAATAAAGTCAAGTGTGTCTTAGCTAGTCCAACCCCGATACCCGGGAACCAGTATAAATTAACCAGTGTCCAAATTCTATTATTAAACTTAAGTATAACTAAGGCCATGAGTCCATCATTATGTACATGTTTGTAAATGATTTGGGGATTTAAGAAATTCTTTTTCCATAGAATTGTTACTCCTCTGGTCTTATTTTTATAAGAAGATTGAGCAAGTATTCTGTATTCCTTAGGGTCCCACATATGTGTGTCATTTATTTTAAAGTGTGTCTCTTGGAGAAAAACTACTTGAGCCTTGTTTAGTTTAAGATACCTTAGTAGTTTGGCTCTCTTATATGGGTTGTGTAAGCCATAAGTATTAAAGGATATCAAAGTTAAATCCATATCAGAATTCTTTAAAGATAACAAATAATAAAGGAAATTGTATTAATAGAATCCTGTATACATAATACTATTCATGAATAGACAATAGAATATCAATTGTTGTTATTTCTATTTATCTCAATCCAAATAACTTTCCCAATGAAAGATATAAGTAAAACAATTGTGTCAGACATTTCAAAACTAGAAAAACAGTTAAATAACAACAACAAAAAAACAGCATATTTCACTCTGATATAAACTTTAATATACCCTATACATGGAATGAGATACATTCTTAGTCTAGCAAACAAAACTAAATCTGTTAGACTACCTATCCCAACCATCAACCTTTGTTGGTTTGAGCCCATGAAAACAAAGTAAAAAATGGAGAATATATTATAAATTAAGAGAAACATGGTAGTGATATACAATTAATCAGATATTGATTCCAGTTAGGTTTTAGAGATGAGTTACATACACTATTATTAGAAACATTAAACATTTATACAGTAATTATTCACTAAGGAAGCAAGAGACATATTAGGACATATATAATCTGAATTTAGTGCTTAATAGACTAAGGAAACATTAGCTTTATTAACAATCTAAATGATTACCCAAAATACCTAAGCATGTCATCTGTATTAGTTCTAATAAAAACTTCAAAATGGCAAAACAAATCAAAGAATCATTTAGCATTTGTATTTACTTGCCCTCTGAATAAATCTTATCATGAAAAACTCCCACTAAATAAAAACTTCTCAAGAATTGGGTGTTAGCACATAGTGAGTGTGTATCATTACCAAAAGATGTTAACATAGATTTTTAGAAATATGTCGTAAGACATATTTGTTCTTAATTAACTCCTAAACTTTTGGAATAGCAGATGTTTAAATAACTGACTAAAATCAATAATAATTAGCTGTTATCAGTTAAAATGACAAAAATTAGTAAAAAAATATTACTTATATAAAACGTACTATGGATAACATGTCTTAAAAGTGAATGACTCCAAGACAAAATTAAGATAGAGATAGCTGTAAATATCTACCATAGTAATAGGGTAATAGTGAAACTCATAAATTGTTTGTTGTGTTCTCACAAGTCACAGATATTTCTGAGATATTTCCCTGTCATAAAGTGCTAATATACTAAAAAACATGACTTTATAATATCTGAACACATGACATCTGAAACATAAATATCTATGATACAATAAGGAAATCAACATATTAAATGCTAAGTAATTATAGTTCAATCAGAAATATTCATACATACATTTGCTAGGATTTAGTATGGTGTTTTAGTATCCTTACAGTTATTGCCATTAGTCATAAGCATTTCCTGTAAATGTATAAGCCTATACCAAACACTTGCTAACTGCATAGGAAAGTTATTTATAAAAATCTATTCAAAAAACTCCAGTATATTCACTAGAAATAGTGGCTATAATTAACTGTTTACAAGAAAAAATTACATTTCTGTATATATTTGATCACAAAATATAGCCACTATTATAAAAGGGAACCAAGAATATGTTTGCAGACAGTGTAACTCATAATTCTTAAAGAAGGCTACTATGCTATATTAAACAACCAGAGACTTGACATTCACAATTAGGCTTGCATCTACATATTAGTAATCTGATTTGCATGCATAGAATGCATGATGCCATGAGCTAAGTAAGAAAGCTTCACTTCTTAAATTTCAAACTGACATTTTCCTGCCCAGCACACTACACAGTACAGTTTCCTGACCTCACTTTAACTGTGTCACAAAGTCTGCTTATTTGCAGTAACAAATGCAAAGTTTAACTGTCAGATACTTCCAAGCAGTAAAATAACATTCAATGCCATTGAGAGAGAAAACAGCACTTTAACATTAAACTCTACAGGAAACATAACTTGTAACCATTTAAAAACCTTGTGCCATAAAACATACAAGCATATACCTGTCAGAGAGACCCAATTTATGTCAAAAGCCGGCAAACAGCTTTTTGTTCACACAGGTACCAATATATAATCTGAAGTAGCAGGAGCGGCCTTAGTTCAACTGATGCCCTAGGCAACAGGGCTTCATGACGCCCCCTACCACACCACCCAGTGCCCCCATCCTCTTCTACTTACACCAAATAAATACTGGAAAAGTGCCCCTGCTAGAGCGGCGCCCTAGGCGGCCGCCTAGTTGGCCTATGCCTAAGGCCAGCTATGTGAAGTAGTTTACTTCATTTGGTCTGCAACCTGTGGGTTATAGATCCATATCGGATCCAAGTTGGTAACTTTTACTAGCATCAGCTCAGAGCTCCAAACTCCTCCCCTTACCCATAATACACCTCCACAACCTTCCATCCCCAGATCTCATTTGCCGCAAATTGCTTCAGCATCATGTCTTCTGAGCTCCATCTAGTCAGTGGGTTAAAAACATTTCATAAGTAAATATTTTTTCTCATGTTCTGTCAGTCAATGTTAGCATAGGTCCCCATTCTCCTCCCCTTGCTTGGTGCATAGAGTGTTAGTGTTTTAGGTTTAGGTATTAGTTCCCCCCCCAGAGTTCTTTTCTGTATATGAGTGTGGTGTGTGTGTGTGTGTGTGTGTGTGTGTGTGTGTGTGTGTGTGTGTGTGTGTGTGTGTGTGTGTGTGTGTGTGTTTGTTAATTAGAAAGAACCTGCCTGTTTTTTACTAATGTTATCTTTCTAATAATTAGGATGGCTGAAAAGCTTGTTTTCAAGCGCTGCACAGAGTGTGGTCATAAGTTATCTCCAGCGGATGGCCACACTCTGTGTGTTTTGTGCTTGGGCATGGACCACCTGAGTGTGGACTGTAGCATTTGTGTGGTCTTCAACCCCCACCCCCTAAAGGAAAGGAAGGCCAAGTTGGCCCATAAAGGTCTTCTTCCTCCTTCCGACTCTGTTTCCTCATCTCTGGCTTCAGTCATAGCAGCTGCTGTGGCCACCTCTCCCTCCTCTCTTCCTCTGGCTTCTCCTCCCTCCCAGGCTGGGACTCAACCTCCTATACCTAAACCTGTGGTAGCCAAGGCAAAAGAGGTAGAGAGAGAGGGAGAGAGAGTTGAAGATGAGGGAAAAGAGAAAGAGGTCTCCGGACCTCACTTCTCCTACCAAGACACTACAGATCTGTGACTCCCCTTGGCTCTGATCTCTAAGGTTCTCCCTGGAGCTGGAGTAGACATGTCCAGCTTCTCAGGCCTTGGTGCCCTGACTCACCAGGTCAGAGTCCGTGGCCTTGTCGCGATCCAACCCCTCTTTGACTGACAAGGATCTGGATAAAATTATGAGGCGTTTTATCCATACACCGATCCAGATGGTGGTCTTGCCAGCTCCCCTCCCTCAGGAGGGGCGAGCTCGCTTCCTTTTTTTCAACCAATATCTCCTTCTCTGATCCGACCTTCGGGTTCAGAGTACTTGGAACCGAGGTTAGCTTTGGTCAGGGGGATCAGTGCCAACGGTATCTACTTCCTTGATGCCGACAGCTGCCTGGAGCATTTTGGATCCAACCAGCTCGGGTCTAAGCCGCTCTTAGATCTGGATCTTGGGAGTCAGATCTGAGGGAGTAGAACCTTTTTCATCGGCTTCAGGCCAGGTTCCCTCCCTCTAAGCTCCATCCACCTCGGGCCTGGCTCTGATTCTCTCGGCGGACCTGGGGAGACCGGCCTCCTTACTGGCTTCTCAAGAGGTTCGCTCTCCTTTGGCATTTGATGTGGTAGAAAGGGTTCTGTCCATCAGATCGAGACCCCAGACCACCCCCTTGGACTCCTCCCAGAACCCCTCAGCTCTGTCTATGGTCCCCATCATTTTACCAGAGGGACAGTTCATGCTCAAAGAGCCCCAGATGGTTCTCCCCGAGGAACAACAGCTTTACCGGAGAGATGCCTTGCAAGCATACATGTAAGAGGAGGCACTTGGACTCCTCCGAGTCCCTCACTGAGGACACAAACTTAGATGATGGAGAGGTTTCCCCTAGGTCACCTCCTGAGGATATCTCCTTTGGAGACATCATGGAGATCCTGCACTAGTGGGGAGGTTGATCAGGCCCCAAATCTTCTTCTGATGAGTCTGTGTTCCTGGAGGATTTTGGCATGGGCCCATCTACTTCCTGGGTGTCCCCTCCAGTGGATAATTTGGTGGATCTTGTCACCGTGCAGGCATGGAAGGAACCGGACACCATGGAACCTATCCCGAAAAGACCTGACAAGATCCTGAGCCCCCCATAGACAGGCCAGCTTGGAATAAGGGCTCCCTCATAGATGCCATTGTGGTAGCAGCAGCCACTAATGAGGAACTTGCTTAGGAGAGTTCCTCAGTCCCCCTCCTGACCAAGAGTCATGGATGATGGACCGCCTAGGGAAGTGGGTGTATGCTTCAGCTAACATTTCAATTAGGGCACTGAACTACTTGGCCCATGTCACAAGACTCCAAAGCGACCTGGTAAAGGAGCTGGAGGAGTCTCCCCCAAGTCCATGTTGCAGGAGGCCAAGGCTTCGTTCTCCATCAGGATGGCCACTTTAAAGGCAGTATCTAACACATCCATGTGACATCTCTCACATGCTTTGGAAGGACCGGCTAGGGTGGCTGGCTCTGGCATGTCCATAAGGTGCAACTGGATCAGGTTATGTCAATTTTCTTAACCCTTCAAGGTGTCTTTTGCCCAATTCCCCTTATGACAGCTCTACACTATTTGGTAAGACCATCAAGGAGACATTAGTTCAGAGTGAGAAGGATGGAAAGACACTGCCTGAAATCAGGATTGGCTTCTCCAACCCTCAAAGGTCCTTTTCTCAAAACCAGAGAGGGCAAAAGAAGATGTGGTTCTGGAAGTCACAGTATTCCTGGGACACTCAGGGCTCTTCTTCCTTCTTCCCCCAGAGGCAGAGTGAGTCAGAATGGATGCTGGCCCAGAGGCAGAGGGGGTCTGTGGAATTTTGGGTCTCAAAAACCTTTCTCGGACAGGCCCGGGCAGCAACCCTGAGGGATTGCCCGACTGCTCCACTCTGTAGGCAGTCGGGGACGATTGTCCTTGCACCCAGTGGCATGGGAGTCCATAACAATGGACCTCTGGGTGCTCCAAATCATATCCAGAGGATACTCTATCTCCTTTGTGGGTTCTGCCAAATCTCCCAGACACCTCCAGGATGTACCACCCACGCAAAGGGAGGCAGCAAAATAGGAAATTTCCAAGATGCTAGAAAAATGAGCCATCGAAAGTGCCCCCCCCCCGATTAGTCCGTAACAGTATTCTACTCCAGGTTCTTTTTGGTTCCAAAGCAAATGGGGGACTTAAGCCCCATTCTGGACCTCTCTACCCTGAACCTGTCACTTGCCAAAGAGAAGTTCCAGATGGTCACATTACAGATCATCATACTGTACCTGCAAGAGAGCAAATGGATGTGCTCTTTAGATCTCCAGGATGCTTACTATCACATAAGAATGCACAGAAGCTCCAGGAGGCTCCTCAGCCTCTGGCTAGGAGTCAATCACTACCAAATTTGAGCCCTACCCTTTGGTTTCACCACAGCCTCCAGGGTGTTTACCAAAGTGATGGTGGTGGTAGTGGCAAACCTGAGGCTTCAGGGGATTCAGGTCTATCCGTACCTGGACGATTGGCTCCTCTCTCCTCGCACTAGATGTCTAGTATCCCAAACCAGGATTATTTCTTGACTCTTGCACTGCATTTGGGGATTGCAATCAACATGTCCAAATCTCTCCTAGATCCTGTGCAGGTGATAGACTACATTGGTGCCAGGATAGATACTCTTCAGTGCAAAACCTTCCTAACCTCAGAGAGAGTTCAAAGCCTGAGGATGCACGTCTCCCTGATCTACCACTCTCATCTCCCAGTGGCGGAATCAGCATTGAGGGCCTTAAGCTCGATGGCAGCAACCATGACTCTTCTCCCATGTGCTCGGTTACACATGAGAATTCTACAGTGGACTCTAGCTATACAATGGTACCTTTTGGAACTGTCTTTGACATATCCAATTCAACTCAGTCGAGTTTGTTGGTCATCCCTCATATAGTGGATGTGCTCTCTGGACATTTTGGATGGACGACCTTTTGTCCCAGCCTCAGCCCAAGCCAGAGTGACCATGGATGCCTCCCAACTTGGGTGGGGGGCATTGTTTGGGCAGGACAGTCCAAGGCCTGTGGTCCTCCATGGAGACCAACTTGCTCATAAATGTCCAAGAGATGAGGGCGGTCCTTTTAGCGTTGCAGGCCCTTCATGCCTTTCTTCTTCTGGGGATGATTGCTATTCAGTCAGACAACATGTCAGTGGTCTAGTATATCAACAAACAGGGAGGGACCAGATCTTACCCCCTTTGTTGTGAAGCCATGAGAGTGTGGGAATGAGTGATGTCCACCAGTCACTTTCTCATTGCAACACACATTCTGGGACAATCCAACATCCTAACAGACAGGCTAAGTTGGACCATTCTGATGCCTTATGAGTGGTCTCTGAATGTGTCAGTAATGGAACAGATCTTCAGTGAGTGGGGTCAGCCTTGCTGTGATCTCTTCACATCTCCTTCCTACGTGAGGTGCAGCAAGTTTTTTGCTCTGAACCCCCTTCTGCGGCAGTCCCCCAGAGACAATCTAGTTCATGCTTGGCCTCCCAGTCTTCTGTATGCTCACCCGCCAGTACCTCTCATTCCGAGGTTTCCACAGAAAGCTTGTCAACCGGGGAGCAAAGTTATCCTCATTGCCCCATTCTGGCCTCACCAGGTATGGTTTCCCTTCCTTTAGTCTCACCTTCTGGCTCCGCCTTGGATCCTAGCTCTCATTCAGGATTTAATTTCACACCCTTCAGGGGTATCTCATCTGAATCTGGTCAGCCTGAAGCTCACAGCTTGGCTGCTTCTGTTCCTGTGACTGCTAGGACTCCTGGACTATCCTCCTCAGTTAGATCGATTTTGGTAGCACCTCATAAGTCTTCGACCAGGAAGGTTTATCGCAGCAAGTAGAAATGTTTTTCTTTTTGGGCCTCTCAAAGGAGTTTAGACTCTTTCACAGCTCCTATTTCCACTATTCTTGATTTTCTAGCTGATATTTTTCAACACAAAGCTATTTCTTCTACTGTCAAAGTTCAGTTGGCTGCCATCTCTCATTTTCATGTGGGCGAGAATTCTGCCTCTTTAGCCTCTTCCAGACTGTGTAAAGCTGTCATTAAAGGCACCTTTTTGTTAATCGCCCCCGGTCAAAGATCCTGTTCCCCCTTGGGACCTTAATATGGTTCTTCAAACTTTGGTCGCTCTGCCTTTTGAGCCTGCCGCAACTGCAGATCTAAAATTTTTATCTTGGAAAACAGCTTTTCTGGTGGCTATTACCTCTGCAAAAAGGGTTTCAGAATTACAGGCCTTGCCCATCAAAATTCCTTACATGATTTTTCACAAAGATTGGGTTTCCCTTTGAAACAATCCATCCTTTCTTTCTAAGGTGACATCACCAGTCAATATCAATCAGACCATCAATTTGCCTGTGTTTTTTCCTAATTTTACTAACAAGATGGAATACAAACTCCACATGTTGGATGTTCATAGACAGTTATGATTCTATTTACACAGGACCAAAAATTTCCACAAATCTGATCAATTGTTTGTATTCTTCTATAAACCCTTTTTGGGGAAACCTATCTCTAAGGTCACTATAGCTAGATCGATTTCTTCATGCATCCTGCAGGTCTATAAGGACAGGGGCATGTCTCCTCCAGGTCAGGTGAAAACTCATTCCATTAGGTCCATGGCTACATTGGCGGTCTTTTGGTCTAGAGTGTCTTTGGATGATATTTGTTCTGCAGCTACTTGGTCCTCATCTCATACATTTATTTCTCATTACAAATCAGATTTGACTTCCAGAAGGAGAGCATCCTTTGGTTCTGTGGTGGTCTGGAATATCCTTCCATGAGGGCCTCCCAGGAGTTTGGTAGATGGGGACTCTGTCTCACAGGTTGAAGGCCAAATGAAGTAAACTACTTCAGATAAAGAAGTTATGTGCTCACCATAACATTCCATCTGAGTAGTTGTACTTCATTTGTCTTCAACCATCCCTCCCTCCTTTCCCCCTGACCTTGGTGTATGATCAGCCTATGGGCTGCAGTATAGGTCATAAGAAATTTTTTTCAGGTCGGGTTATCTGTATAAGGTTCAGCAAACTTGATCTGGGGATTGAAGGCAGTGGAGGTGTATTATGGGTAAGGAGAGGAGTTTGGAGCTCTGAGATGATGCTAGTAAAAGTTGCCGGCTCGGATCCAATACGGATCCGTAACCCACAAGTTGAAGACAAATGAAGTACAACTACTCAGATGAACCATTATGGTGAGTACATAACTTATTTTTCTGAAACAATCAGAAGTTATAAATATTAAAGAAACTAGTTAATATATACTAACTCATAGATATGCCCTGTGTGTAATAACTCAGAAGAACATTTAGCAGGGTAAAGGGCTATATATTATTTGAAATAAAGCATGTCATCTTAAGATCATAAAAGCAAAGACAGCTTACTGCTCAATTATATCACACAGTAAACCAGTAATATTATACTAATATACTAAAAACATAAACAGTTATTTAATTTGTATATGAACAAAAAAAAGCATAGAAATGGTAAAGCAAAAAGAGAAAGAAAAGCAACAAGAAAAAATATTGTCATGACATACCTGACTTGAAAATTTAGCAAGTATAAAATAAATTAAAGTCCAGTTGCAGTAGATGCTTTGAGCGATTTAGTGGGAACAGCAATCTTTGACTCAGTTTTTTTTTTTTTTTTTTTTCTGTTTAACATCAGTCCAGGATTTATCAGTAACTTTCTTCAGAGATGCAGATGCCCATTCCATATCTTCAGGTAAAGGAATATTGCTATTGTTTTTAATAAAGGCAGTGGCTTCCTCTAGGGCATTAAAATATCTCATTTCATTCTGATATATAATTTTTATTCTGGCAGGAAAGACAAGCTGAGTTTTGATGTTCTGCTTTAACAGTTTTATTAATGGCCAAGCTTCTTTCCTCTGTTCCAAAACCCTGGTAGAATAGTCATTATCAAACCTAATGGGGTTTTGATTAAATTTTAATGTACTTTTCCTCCAGGCAGATTTTAGGACCAACTCCTTGTCCAAATAAGATAGAAACTTTATGACTATTGATCTGGGAGGAGTAGAGGATGTTGACACTGGCTTTCCTAAAGCTCTATGAGCCCTTTCAATACCAAAGGACAGACTCTCCTTTAAATCTAATATCTCTGGAATCCAGGCATTCAGGAAAGAAATTATATCTTCTCCTTCAGCTCTCTCCGAGATGTCAAAAATCCTTATATTTGACCTTTTCTCCCTGTTTTCCAGGTCATCCATTTTATTGAGAAGCCAAATATTCTGTTTGATGAGAAAATCTTTCTGGCTTTCTTCTTCCTTCAGTCTTCCATCAAGATCATTCAGGGATGCTTCTAAGTGTGTTATTCTGGATTGATGCTGCTGTATCAGTTCCTTGAGATAATCTGTTTGTTTCTGACAATTTTCCTTGAGGTTTTGTAAATTCTCCTTAAAATCTTCAATTTTTAGTGAAAGTTCTTGTAGAGCAGATGTCACAACCTGCATTTCTTTTTTTAAAGCCATGTCAGAATGAGAAGTCTCCGAAGTGCTCATCTGCACAAATGATATATTCTCCTTTATAATTTGACAGGAAAAAACTTTCCTAAGTTCACCAAAGTTACTAATAATATATTATTTGGATTTACTAATAATATAGTTTCTACGTTCATCTATCAATTCTAAGTATTTTTGCTAAAATAAAATGTTATTTCCTTTTTTTATACTAGTTTCACGGAGCCCTGAAAAACTGCTGCTAACAGTTGGCCATCTTGGCTCTGCCCCCATGTATACATCTTTTCATGGGCCTAGAGAACAGCAACTGCTAATAAAATTCACTGCAACAAAATGCCAGTGATGCTACTGTATTTCAAGGCAAAGGATATTGCCATGGGCAAGTCCACTACATGGGTGAGCCATGTACACAGATACATCTTGAAGAGTGGTGGAATAACTGTTAACCCAATCCAGGGTAGTTGAGAGAATTGTTGTATTTGTCAGTGTTTTGTATTTGGAGCCAGACTTTTCTGAAGTACAGGCCAACACTAAGGGACTCTGGCTAACAGAGTTCACAGATGACGGCAAACTGGGAGCCATTATTGAATACCCAAATGATGTGGATATTGTACAAAAGGGCCTTGCAGAAACAGATGCTTGGTGCCAGAGCCATGGGCTCAAGCTTAATGCCAAGAAATGTATAGTTATCCCCTTTGGGAAAAAACATGTACCAATGAATTCCCACATAGGTGGCAGTACACTAAAACCCAAAAGTGTGATGAGAGACTTAGGGACACAGGTGGACAGTGGTCTCACCTTCGATAACCACATCATTACAGAAGTCAGGAAATCCTTCTATGTGGCACACCTCATCACTAAGGGCTTTTCATCCAGAAAAAAGAATGTCATTGTCCCACTCAACTCATCCCTCATTAGACCCATTATAGAGTACAACGCCCTATTTGGTATGTACCTCACAAGACATCTGCAACAGCTGGAAAGGCCCCAGAAATACCTCACTAAAAGAATCACAGGCCTAAAGCAGATGCCCTATGCTGACCATGTAAAAAAACTCCAGTTATACTCTGTGGCATATCGTCTATCAGAGGCGATCTCTGCTTTTACATACAAGGCCATGCCAAACCCTGAGCTGTTGGACATGCTCCACTTAAAGAAATCCCAATCCTTCAGAGCCACATGCTCCAAGGATCTAAACCTTGTCATCACAATGAGCAAAACATGCTGGAGGGATAGGTTCCTGACCCAGAGACTCCCCATACTCTGGAATAGACTGCTCATACATGTCAAGCAGAGCGCCTCATTGGCCCTCTTCAAAAGGAGCCTTGATGATTAGATGGGAGATAGAAAATTCACCCCGGGAATCATGTCAGTCGCCCTGCTAGACAGATGTCCAGGGAAATAAATATTGTGGGAAGAAATATCCACGGAATTGTTATGGCTAGGCTTGTATAGACCCTAGGGCCGATAGCCTAGTACCAGCCTGTGAACCTATGAACCTATGAATGGCCGAAAAGGGATGCACTAGGTTAGTACTAACATGTTCTGTTGCTTGTGTACTGTGAGACATTAATGTGAATAGGCTAGTGAGCAGACTGGATATGCATATCTATTCTCTAGCTATATTGGGCTGTAACCTAACCATAACAGCCTTCCCCACAAGGTATGTGTCTGCCCATGGCCTATGTTAATAATCACCATATAGCACAATATGTGCCACGTGTTGATGAAAATGAAAAATATGCTCTAGTATTCCCAAAAGTGTGCTGTCTTTCTGCTTTCATAGCTTCCAATAATGGCTGGTCTGGCACAACAGGTCAGTAATGCCTGTGCCTGACAGTGATGACGCCATGTGCATAGCACAGTCTAAGTGCACAGTGGTACTGTCTGCAATGTTAACACTGAAGGACACCCACATCCTGTGCCTTTCCACTTTAATGACCAGAGTGGAGCTCCTACATGAACTCCTGAAGCATTTCCATATTTATTGGATAGAATACCTCCCGTCTTGGTACTGTGGGACCATAATGGCACATCCAGCTAGTGTTTGCAACATGGAAGCTCCTCCAGCCAGACACAAGAAGATATGTTGCCTGCCTCCCTCCAACTCCTAATTTCATGTGTGGCTACTGCATTCATGGCCCATTGTCTTTACACCTGACATATTATTGCTATACAGTCATGCCCCTCCTTTTCTGTTCAAATGATGTCTGTGCTCACCCCCCCCCCCCATCCTATGTGGTATATTAACATTTGGTGCACAGCATGGCCAGCCAATGTTAGTGTGTTTATGCATGTATCAGTTTTATTCTGTATTGTCCATGCCATGGACATAGCTGATGATCAGAAGCTGCCTTTTTGCCAGTGACACTACATATTGTACCCATCTCTGTTTCACATGAGGTACTGCTGAAGCCTTTTCCTCCAATAACTCCTTGCTCCATTCCTCCTCCTCTGCTGCTGCTACAGGTCTGCCTGACTGTCCTATCATGTCACCAAAGGCAGTGATTATCTTTCTACAGGTTTCCAATGCATACTGCAGTGCACCACCAGCTGTACTCAAACAGCAGGAGTGAACATCCGTATGTCAAAAAATGTTCAACAATATATGTAACAATGCAGTGCTGTAAGCCAGATCTGTTGTGTTCTGGGTCTGTAGATGAAAATAGTCCATCATTATTGGAAGGCATATCTGACAGTATCTCACCTGCAACATGCAATGATGGGCATCATTACGACTGACCTGCTGTTTTCGTACATAAGAACAGCATCTGCAGGACTCTGTTTTGCAGTATTTTCATCAGCCAACAATATGACCATGTGGAAAATTATCCTGCACGTTTCATTGATAGAGAACACACATTTGCATGATTTTGGATTCATGGAAACTGTCTGGATGGTGCACAGACACATTTTGTACAATACCCTGTGCATTACACACCACCTGACAGAAGCTGGAGTGGAAACTCATCCAGTTGATATTCTAGAAATCATATGGAGCAGGTGTGGCCTGTGTGGAAACTTGGTTGTGGTCAGTGGCTCCCGGGAGCTCAGTGAATCAAGCAATATTGTAGAATGTCCACATTACAGTGATTCTTTCTAATACTTCCCATAGTAACCAAACATGCTCCCCCGCATGCTGCAGTATTATATCAGGGAAGTGCTGTTGGATTCATGAGGCCAACCTTGTGACACTTATAATGTGTAACCTCTATAAAATCTAAGAAGTCAGAAATGACAAAGTAATTGTTTGTTAGTTACATTAGACCCAAAACTTGAGTAAAGAATAACAATATACAGAAACCGTATAAGAAAACAAACATGAATAAACTAGAAAGAGCATTGCACCACAAGTATTAGTATTTCATCTTGAGTATTCAAAACTTGCTAAACAACCAAAATGGCAAAAAGACAGCTTCAAAACAACAGCTTCAATAACAGGCTTTTACCATGTTGAATCCACAATATATGAAATATAGAGCTTTGCTGTTGTAAAAGTCAAGTGGTGTTGTAATTCCACAGCTTTAAAACACGTGGATGTCATAAAAACAGAAAAAAATGAACATAAAAGTGAAGAACTCTTCTGATGTAAACAATGGACAAGCGCTTTCAGCTTTTTCAAGCCTTCTTCAGATCCAAGTAGGTAAATTTAACTTATGAAATACTAAAATATCTGAACTTCTACAATGTCTCTTACAGATATCTAAGAGGATATCTTATTCAGGTATTTAGGGCATTTAAAGACAGCTGCCTATGGGAATGTTTGAAGTTATCAAAAAGTATTACAGAATCACCAGACAAACTATGTAGAAGACTCTATAGGAATGAGACATGCACTAATTGGTTCTCTGAGAGAGCAGCTGATGCATGGAACACACTAACAAATTACATTAAAGCAAATACTAGTTTAGATATTTTTAAGAACAGCCTGAACACTTATTATGTGAACAAGTGTTTGGGT
The DNA here is from genome assembly GCF_019279795.1 of Protopterus annectens. Classification (NCBI taxonomy): domain Eukaryota; kingdom Metazoa; phylum Chordata; order Ceratodontiformes; family Protopteridae; genus Protopterus; species Protopterus annectens. The sequence continues at coordinate 1,647,494,131 of NC_056725.1, forward strand.
ATATTTGACAAGATAGAAGGGCATTAATGGGTGTGTTTAAAATATTTGTGCATATATATATGTATGTATAAAGACAGGCAATCCACAAACCATGCTTGATTCAATATGAGGATGGCACAATTATAGTCACTCCCATATGATTTCTCCCATGTGATAACAGAAGACACTGTCAAGGTAGTAAAGGTGATAGTAGTACATCAGCCACTGGCAGACTGTATTTAACAGTCAGTGATACATAACATCAAGAAACCTGACTCCAAAGAGGAGACTGCCATATGCTGACAAGATGAAGCAGATGTTACTGCTAGCATCTTAGCATGAACAATACACAAGTACTACAGATAGTGATGTCATTCAAATAAGCTCATCACTGCTGCTTATCATGCTAATTTTGAGGATTTCTAACTCATGCTACCATGTTTGATTGTGTCAGTTGCATAAATGATTGGTAAATTACCATTCATTTGGATGTTATCATATGATGGTTTATGATGTATACCATGCAATTTTCTGCTACCTGGGTTGCATTACCTGTGTCTCTGACTTCCCTTTCTGCAGTTAATCACCTGCCACTATGCTATTTCACTTAACACACTACCCTTTTTGTTTCTGCATATCCTCCTGAATGAGATAAGTGTTTCAAAAAGAACAATGAGGAAGAAGAAACCGAGAAAATAACTTGCAAATAGAAATGTAAGAACTCAGTAAACAACCGTTCAAACACAGAATGTTAACTTCATGCAATAAAAGAATTAACAAACTGCACACATATTCAACCTTCCTGGTGGCATACCAAATGCCTCCTCCCATAATCTTGTCTCACCCAAACATTCCTTTGGCACTTATCTCTGTGGGGCACAGAGTCTACCACTCCTCACACTTCCCTAACTTTTGTACCAATTTAATGGCCCAGGAAAGAAGGAAGGAATCCTAAAAGAGGATGAGCCACCCTGTGGCAACTCACCAGAACAGCACTGCCTGTTACTCCCTTTTCCTGGCCATGCTGGACGTCCTCATCCCTGCCACACTGAGCACCTGTCTCCTGCCACAAACTCAAATTGGATCAATTGTGTGTTTATAAATAAATATATATATATATATATATATATATAAATAATCTTTCTCTCTCTGTATATATATATATATATATATGTATATATATATATATATATATACATATATATATATATACATATATATATATATATATATATATATATATATATATACATACATATACATACATATATATATATATATATATATATATATATATATATATATATATCTACATACATATAACTAATTTAGCAACTGCAAAAAAGGTAATAGTCACAAATAATCTTGTGTTGCCAGAGAAAGATCCAAATCAAACAAACTGTTACTAATATCTGACAGATGAGTATTATCTGGCTGAAACCAGACTGGGTCAGTGTCTTGAAATTCCCAGTGATCCACCACATGAAGGGATAATTCTGGAACTGCCATGTATACTCTGTGATTAAGGAACCTCCATGTAGTCTTTGCTGTAGTCAAGGATGTTATGTTATTCTGTCAAAGTCTAGGGATGATGATTGACCACAACAGAATGGTCTATGGTCAACTACTCTGCACTTGAAACAGCACTCTAAAATGTGCAGACAATGAATGTCTTTTCGGTAATAACCCAATATCATTACCACCCAAGTGGAGCACCACTATCTGAGGGTGATCAAGTGGATGAAGGACTGTGTGAAGAACTGGAAATTAATGGGTACAACACAGTCCTGGGAAACCTTTCCACACTACTTCTATGCTGGATTGATCAAAACTCAGGTTGGTGCCATTGAGTCTTATAGATGCCACTAATAAAATGTAAGAATGACCAATAATAGCAACTCATGTCGTATCTGCAAAACACAAACTGATATCTGATAACAAGACTACTGGTATTTTGCCCAAAACTGTTCTAGAAACCAAACAAGATTTAGTGTAGTCTGGTAAACCTGATAGTATAGCCCAAAAGCTGAGAGCTGCCAAATGAATCCTCTTTGTGACAACACTTTGCAACCAGATACTGACAAATCAATAAGGTGGACGAATACCTCACTGAAGACTGAACATCCTTGCAGAACTCCATGAAGGCCTCGAAGGATGTGACATAAGACTTCTTGGTGATGTCTGATCAAGATTTATTTTATTTGGCATTTGTTTACTAGAAAAGTCTGACTGGGTCATGAGGTACCCATTTTCTGTGGATGCCAGGGAAGAAAAGCTCCAGATACATATGGTTAACAGAATGAAAAACTAGACAGACATAATAAAGTCATGACACTCAGAAGCACAAAATTTGAAAAACTACACATTAGTTTGTCAGAATAAAAACTCAACAGACTTAATAAAGTCATAGTGTTTAAGCATAAATTATATGGAGAGCCTGATAATAGGAAGATGCAGCATCATTTACATAATAGATGATTATCATAATGAATATTAATATTCTAGAGGTCATGAAATATGGTAACAAATGAAATTAGTGAAGGCATACGAGTTGAGAAGGGCAGGGTGTGATAGAGGGGTTAGTAGGAATAGATGTGGAAATGGTATGAGCGTAACCTCAGGGGAGTATGTGTAGAAGAAGGGAGGGTAGGGTAAGTTAGTGGTGGGGACAGAGAGATTAGAGGTAGAAAAAGGTATAAGAGTACCTCATCCTGGGCTCATACAGAAGTAAATCCAAACTTTGTTGAAGTATTCTTTTAAAGAAGTTTTGAAGGGTTGCAGATTAGTAGCAGGTTTGATAGTTTATGGAAAGGCGTTCCATACTTTTGCCACAGAGCAGGGGTAAAGGCTTAGGCCTGGGGTATTGTTAGGTTTTCTGAGACAATCAACCATAATGATTCCAAGAAGGCAGTGGGTGATTCCTGGGCTGTATGTGTTAAACACTGGAACCTTGCTGAAAGACTGTCAACAACCATGTTAGCTCTACCCAAAATCTACTTGCCTTCAAAGGACAAGTTTATTCACAGACTGTGCAAAATAAGTTACCCCTTTAATGACTGAACCAAGAATGACTTGAATGTTTCCTTTCAGAGGACTTGAACTACAGCTTGGTTACTAGAGTGAAACACTATTTTTCTATTGTGGAACAGGTCCTGTCATAAAACAGTGGTCACCCACATTAGGATAAGATCTAACAATATGATATCTCTCCTAACCTGGGGTGACCAACCATTGAGTCAGAGGTGGAAAACCAATGATCCTGGAAATACGCTCCTATGCAAACCCCTCTGCTGCCTCAGAGAACAGGTGCAGCTCCTAGATGTAAACACAGTAACTCTGCCAATAAGAGATGACTTTGTAATCTGCAAGGAAAAAATACCAGCTGAGTAAATCACCCATCACTATATTTGTGACCCACACCCACTGATGCTTCAACCTGCCACCTTTCAACAAGTTATCTATATTTTGGGGAAAGGTCGTACATGGTGCTACTGCCCAGCAAGCAAAATTAGAAATGCCCACAAGCAGCATGACTTGCTGAACCCTAACCTTCTTTTCTCTCGGGGAAAACATTTATGTCAGCCTGTAACCAGGCTAGCTTGGACACTAGTACTGTAAAAGTGGAAGATGACATACCCATCTCAAGCCTCTAAAACAACAAAGAATTGGCTGGACCTTCTTTTTACTTGCCAAGGGAAGGCCTACCTCTTGACATAACTGCAAAATAATTTTCAAGCCTTAGTGTGTGCCATGAGCCCCATTACCCACAATCAAAAATCAAACCCAGTAAGCTTTAACTCTGCAATGAGCTTCCTGTGAACCTATTGACCCTGCAGGCCAAGGCTTATTGACCATCACTCCCAACTACATATCCAGATGCCTGATGTCCTATCTCATGAATGAGTATATGGCTTTTCATTTTCCAAACATTTGGTAATACCATTGCCACGATACACCTTCTCTAAAATGTTGGCCTTCACTTATTTATTTAACTGGGAAAGTCTGACTTTGAACAAAGCCAATTTTCAGCAGAGACGTCAGGAGAAACGTTCCAGACGCATGTCTCTGTAATATGAAAGGAAAGCCAAACGAATGCAGGGAGGACATGCAGACTCCAAGCAGAAGGCACTCCAGCTGAGAATTGAACCAGAGAACCTCTTGGTGTGAGGTGACAACACTACCACTGCACCACTGCACAGTAAGTGAATAAGGTTAATGTCTGATTGGGCTCCTTCTCTACTATAATGGCCATAAAGTATATAAAGCCTGAAACCCAATTATGTCAGTTCTGAACATGAGCTTTACCAAATTACTTCTTCCCTAAAACTGCCAATGCCGACACAAGGTCCCTGTTGCCTGAACCTTCGGCATCCATGAGCTGTTGTACACCCTCACTAACAACCAGTTCAAAAATGTCAATGTATTCTCCTCTAATTACCTTGTTCTTAACTGCTTTACAACTATAATTCTCTATAAGTAATGTGTAGAATGGCAACTACAGCACTACTGCAATGAAAAAAGTTTTCCTATCCATTACTACAGCCTGCATATGCACTTTTGCCTTTCAAATGTTCTCCTTTCTTTACTGTGATTGCTACACATGCACAAATGGGATCACTAAATTATTTGATTGTGCATTTGCAATGAACTAAACTTAAAAAGCTCATTTGTCATTGGAAAAAAATGAAAACTGAAAACATCACTTATTTCATCCCCAAACTTTTCTAAGAATTGCTTACCTTATTTGGCTTAATGATTTTCACTGCAGTCACCAAATATGTAGATCGGATTTTTGAAACAGTGTCCACAATCATTTGCTGACAGTTTTCTCTTCATTATTTGCAGCACAAATTTAAAAAAAGATAAAAAATTATTTTTGTAAACTTGTTTGCTGTTCTATTCCATGCCAGTATGCTTTTACTTTCCTTGGGAAACAGGGAGAGCTGAACAGATTTCTGATGTCAGCATACAAACAGCCAATCAGCTAACAAGATATCCGGTCAACTATTTATGATGATCTTTACAATTTTTTTTCAATTCATGGGGACTCTTGAAATCTTGTGACAAACTGTAATTGCAAATTGAGCAATAGCTACATACAGAAAATTAAAATGATTAGCGCAGAAGCATATCTAGCAGCAGTCCAAACCTTGTTTGAGAGAAGCTGAAGCAAATACATTAGAAATCCAGCAGAATCAATAGGATATGGAGTAGCTATCTGTCATATAAGGTGCAAATAATAATAGTGCAGGCAAGGAACTTTTTTGTTAAATAAAGACAAACAGAGTTGCACAGGGTTCTTAGAAACTGAAGTATGTGTAAATCGGTTTACTATCAAAATTCTGAAACACAGTTTTTACTCGAATAAAGTCAGAAATTACAAGCATCGTTCACTCAAAACAATGAAAGCAGTAATGTTGATAATTCAAAGATGATATTAGCGACATTACCCAATTTACTTTGTCAACCGTTGATTTCCTACAAATGTTTTGCACTTCCCATGTGGCGGGTTATGCCCCCCAAACCCCCTGCTAATTATATTCTCCAATTCCGAGATCACACTACAGTGAGTAAAAGGCTACATTTCCTGATCACCACTGTAGTGCCATCTCCAGTCAGAATGTTGACCACACAACAACAAATGCACACTAGCATTCGTTGTTGTGGAGTTGGATATTTTCTGGATCAGCATTATGTGAACTCGAAACTAGCCTTTCGACCATCACAGTTCACATAACTGCCATCCAAAATTTTGATAGTAAACTATGCAAATCATATCCCAGATGAGGAGAAAACCTCTCAACTATCATTAATTTTTGCCTTTACCTTTTTCTCTGGATTTTAACAAATTAATGCTTTTCTGGTAAATCACTGAGGGTTGCAGTCAATCACTAAAGTTAACCATTTGACTTTCATACTTATTGTTCAAAAAATGTATATTAAGTTAATGTAGAAAAGTCTTTTTCTATTTACTTTTCACGTGAATTGGGATAAAATTTTAAAAAGTTCCAGTTATTAGCTGTGTGTGTGTATCTGTGTGTGTGTATGTGTGTGCATGCGCGCGTGTGTGCGTGTGTGTGCTCACACACACACACACACACACACACACACACACACACACACACACACACACACGTGAGTTTTTATATTTTATTTCACTGCACCAAATAAAAGCTTACATAATGCTTGAAAACATTTTACTGCTACTTAATGTCTAACTACCACCACTTTTCAGATATTTGCACATGTTTAGTAATAAATTATGTAAATATCTCAGGCAGCATCCATCTAGTAGTTTGGTGTAATGGCATTTTCAAGGGCAGCTCAGTAAATAGGTCAGGAATGTCTGTTCACCCAAATACAGTGGTCAACGAATGAGAAAGTGTGATTTATTTTTATGCTAAATTATGACTAAATCCAATATTAATATTTATGTTAATAACTTGATCCAGAGAGAATCTGTATATGAATTCATGTTTTCATAGTTTCATAGTTTCATAGTATAGTACTAGGCTATCTGCCCTGGGGAATTTGTAAGCCTAGTCATAGTGATGTGGCTTTTGCCACCCCATGAAATGGTACAAAAATGTACAGATAAAAATCTAGAATACTGTGCCTCTGTCTAGTAGTGACACAGTAAAGGTCCCCTTATATAATAGAATTAGTTTACTGTGCCTCTGTCTAGCAGTGACACAGATGTGACCCCTGGGGTAAACTTACGATCTCCCATCCACTCATCAAGATTTCTCTTGAAGAGATTCAGTGAGGGGCTCTGCCTAATACGAACTGGGATCCTGTTCCAAAGCATGGGAAGCCTCTGGGTTATGAATCTATCCCTCCAGCATGTCCTATTCATACCTGTGCCGAGGTTTAAGTCTTTAGCTCTCGTGGTCCTGATGGATTTGGATTTTTTGAGGTGGAGCATGTCCATCAGATCCTGATTGGACATGGCCTTGTATGTCAGGCAGAGATCACCTCTGAGCAGGCAGTATGCTACTGAATAGAGCTGAAGTTTCTTTAGTCTGGCAGAATAAGACATATGTTGGAGACCCTTGATCCTTTTGGTGAGGTACTTTTGTGGTCTCTCCAGCTGTTGCAAGTGCCGGGTGAGGTACATACCAAATGGGGCATTGTACTCAATCATGGGTCTGATGAGGGAGGAATATAGGGGTACAATGACATCCTTGGATCTGGATGTGAAACCCTTCATGATGAGGTGTGCAAGGTAGAATGTTTTTCTAACCACTTTGGCAACGTGGGTGTCAAATGAGAGGTCACTGTCTACTTGGGTCCCTAGGTCTCTGATTACTTTTTCCGTACTCAGTGGGTTGCTGTCTATGTGATAGTTTGTGGGTACTTTGTTTTTCCAAAGGGATAACTATACATTTTTTGGCATTTAGTTTAAGGCCGTGACTACGGCACCAGTTGTCCGTTTCAGTGAGGCCTTTTTGTAGGATGTGTGTATCTGTGGTGTATCGACTATGGCACCTAGTTTGCAGTCATCTGCAAACTTTGTCAGCCACAGCCCTCCCATGTTTGCTTTAACATCTGAGAAATAAATGCCGAACAAGGGGGGTCCCAGGACAGATCCCTGTGGGACACCACTTGTGACTGGCTTTGAGTCTGACATTGCTCCAGCGATTTTAACTTTATGGGTTCTGTCCTTTAGCCAGTTTGCAACCCATCTAGTGACATAAGGGTTTACTTTTAAGCTGTTTAGCTTATCTATGATGCCTGAGTGGGGTATTGTGTCGAAGGCCTTAGCCAAGTCCAGGTATGCTGTATGGACTGCTTTGCCCTCATCAATGGCTCTAGTGACTGTTTCGAAAAAGTCAACCAGGTTTAAAAGGCAGGATCTGCCCTTTACAAAGCCGAACTGGGTGGGGTCAAGCGTCTGTAGGTCCCCTATGTCTCTGTTTATGAGTTCCATAATGATTCTTTCCATAGCTTTGCAGACCAGGCTAGTCAAGCTTATGGGGCGATAGTTTCCAGGGTCTGTAGAGGCACCCCCCCTTGTGGAGAGGGACCACTGTTGCTGTACGCCAGTGTTCAGGTACATATCCCGAAGTAAGGCTAAGGTTAAATAGCATTTTTATTTGTGGGTTTAGCTCCCCTTGGAGTTCACGTAACACGCACCCCGGGATACCGTCAGGTCCCATTGATGCTGTGTTTTTTGCTTTGTTTAGGGCGGGTCTCACTTGGACATCTGAGATGACAGGGAGATTACATTCAGCTGGGATAAGTATTTCTTCTTTTGGGGGTGAAGGAGGCGAGAAATTTGCACTGAACCTATCAGCCAGAATGTTAGCAATATCTGTGGGTTCAGTGTATTTTTTGTTGTTGTGAACCAACTCTGAGCATATCTGAGGGTTTCCTCCCAGGTTTCGAACATAGCTGAAGAAGGCTTTGTGGTTATCTTTAGTGTCCTTAGCGATTTTTCTCTCAAAGTTTGCCTTGGATGTTTTTATGAGAGAACGTAGTTTTCTGCTAATGTTGATCAGAGATGTCTTCCCTTCATGGGATTTCGCTCTGACGTGCAGTAGCTCTTCCTTCTTTTGTTATACAATTTGTTTATGGCTGAGGTCCACCAGACAGGACGCTTACATTTGGTGGAGAGGGACTTGGATTTGTTTGGGATTGCATGATCCATGCATTCTTGGAGATGTCCATAGAAAGCATTTGTGAAGGATTCGGCATTGTGGGATGTGGTATCCACTGGCACAGTGGGCTTAAAGGATACCATCTCAGTCTTAAGAAGAGTGAAGTCTGCTTTTGAGAAGTTTTCACTGTGGTCTTTTGTGCTGGGGGTGGAGGTGGGATATGTATATCCAGGGTGATTAGTTTGTGGTCAGATCTCACTAGTGAGGGGTATACTTCTGGTGTGGAGCATTTTGTCCCCATATTTGTGATGATCAGGTCTAGTATATTATCTCCCCTAGTGGGAGAGGTGACTAGTTGTTCCAGTGCATTTGAATTTATGAATTCCAGGAACCTTTAGGCTAGGGTATTAGGGCTAGAATAATGTAACCAATCTATGTTTGGGTAGTTGAAGTCTCCCAGTATGATGGTATTTTGTGATACATTCATATCCTCCAATGTCTTCAGGAAGGCTGAGTGGGGTTCTTGAGATTGGGAGGGTGGTCTGTAACATGCTACCAGTTCTATAGCAGTTTTACCTATGGTTAGTTGCAACTGTATGGTCTCTGATGCTTCATGTGTTGCTACTAACCTGGAGGTGTGGGTGTCCTTTATGAATATGGACACTCCCCCTCCCTTTGTGGTTCGGCCCGGGTTTTGGGGCGAAAAGCATGATCTGAGGTATAGCCTGGTAGTGCTGGGGTGCTCTCAGGAGCCTTGAACCAGGTTTCAGTTACTGCACAGACGTCGATGTTCTCCATGCTGAGGAGTGCATCAAGTGCCTGCATCTTGAGATTTAGACTTCTGGCGTTGAGCAGCATTACCCTTAGTTTTTTCCATTTTGTTTTCTAAGGAGGTGGGTTTGTCTTTTGAGCCTTGCCTAAAAAGGCACTATGGGGTGGCAAGAGCCTTAGCCAATATCCGGAAGCCCAGTGGTGACAGGTGTAAGCCATCCCTTGCAAAGCAGCGTGGCTTGTCCAACATATCATCCCAGGCAGACAGACATTGGATCCCCTTAGAATGACACCAGTACTTGAGCCAATTGTTAAAGCTGATCATCTTGTCTTTGTATTGTGGTATCATTCTTGGTGAGGGCAAGATGCTGCTCAGGGTCAGGGTCATACCAGCCTGGGCTACATAATCGGAGAGCTCCTCTATGTCTCTTTTCATGTAGTCCAGGGAGGTACGTCTCAGGTCATTCACACCAGCATGGACAATGACGGAGTCATATTTGTACTTGCTTTGGAGTGACTTGAGTGCGTGTGTTATGTGGTGGATCCTAGCTCCTGATAGACAGCTCACAGTCACCTTCTCCTTGTTCAGCCTGGTCAGTGGGACATCAGTGTGTCTGACTATGGAGTCACCTATTACTAGTGTATCAGGCAAGGTGTTTGGCCTTAAGGGCTGTGATTGGTCGACACACTGATTTATTGAAGTATGTGTTGCATGTGTTTTGTTTTGAGGTGGTGGATTTTTGGATGTCTGCTTTGGGAGCCTCTGTTGTTTTGGTAAGTTTTTTATTAGAGCCTCCGAGTATGTTTTTGTGTTTTTATGTGTTTGGTTTGCAGTTGTGGTAGGTCTATGTGGGACTGGGATTGTTGTGTGTGTGATTGCCATCTCCTCCTGTCTGGTCATGCCAGCCCTGAGTTGAGATAGTTCAGCCTCCAGTTTGGCTATATAGTTGCATCTCTCACATGTAATTGTGTTTGTTGGGAGGAGGAGAGTGTTGTCTGTGTACATGAGACAATTGTAGCATTGTCTCAAGATGCCCAGATTGACCAGCTGAACTGGAGACGACGCCAGTAATCTACCACTCGACATGCTAGAACAGTATAAGGGAGTGATATGCCTTTAAGGGAAGTGGGTATTCACAGGGGCGGTAAGTAGATGTAGTGCTTTACTTAGTACGAGAGTGTTTACTTAGTAGAGAAGTATTGAGAACAAGTGCTAGGCTTATAATACAGTGAGTATTCTGGTTATACTAAGAGTAGAGCTTCCTTAAGGGAAAATTTGAAGAGCAGACCTGGCGGAGCCAGACAAAGTTTAACCTTGTTTAACCGGAGCTGCGCTATGCGCACGACTGCGCAAAGCCGTGCAAACGCAGATTTTAAACAGTGAACTACAAAAGAGCTAGGAATGGTCCCAAACAACCAATTACTACAGCTTCTTGTGCTGAGGTCACTTCCCCCAAGGACAGGTAGGCTGCTCAAGGCTCCCCACTCCCACTGGTGAGAAAAGAAACTTCCTTCTATCCAAGTAAGGTAATGGACAACACAGGAACTACACCACAGCCCAGAATACAGCAATGCCTGTAAACTGGTCTAAGCTAGTCGAGGAAGGCGGGAAAACAAGGATTATTTTTTTGTTTTTTTTTTTTGGTAGAAACACACAGAAAATGCAGAGACAGTGATAAATTAGTTACAGAGGCTAGCACACTTTAGTGGGCAGCCTCCACAGTTAAATTAAACAAACAAACAAGCAAACTTTCGATCAAATTCGACTAAATGTAACTTTAAGTGCAGATTTTAAAATAAATGCAGCAATCAGTTAAAAACAGTTCAGGCTAGTTCAAAGTAAGCTACAGAAGCTATTTCCAGTGAAAAAAAGCAAAGATACTTAAATCCAGAAGGTAGTCGCTTTTTCGAGTTCCTTGCTGCTAGGACCACTCTGTAAACCCACGTGGAGCTTGTCTGAGCAGTATAGCCAGAAAAAAATGCCCAGAGGTGGATTTTAAACAGTGAACTACAAAAGAGCTAGGAATGGTCCCAAACAACCAATTACTATAGCTTCTTGTGCTGAGGTCACTTCCCCCAAGGACAGCTAGGCTGCTCAAGGCTCCCCACTCCCACTGGTGAACAAAGAAACTTCCTTCTATCCAAATAAGGTAATGGACAACACAGGAACTACACCACAGCCCAGAATACAGCAATGCCTGTAAACTGGTCTAAGCTAGTCGAGGAAGGCGGGAAAACAAGGATTATTTTTTTGTTTTTTTTTGTTTTTTTGGTAAAAACACACAGAAAATGCAGAGACAGTGATAAATTAGTTACACAGGCTAGCACACTTTAGTGGGCAGCCTCCACAGTTAAATTAAACAAACAAACAAGCAAACTTTCGATCAAATTTGACTAAATGTAACTTTAAGTGCAGATTTGAAAATAAATGCAGCAATCAGTTAAAAAACAGTTCAGGCTAATTCAAAGTAAGCTACAGAAGCTATTTCCAGTGAAAAAAAAGCAAAGATACTTAAATCCAGAAGGTAGTCGCTTTTTCGAGTTCCTTGCTGCTAGGACCACTCTGTAAACCCATGTGGAGCTTGTCTGAGCAGTATAGCCAGAAAAAAACGCCCAAAGGCGGATTTTAAACAGTGAACTACAAAAGAGCTAGGAATGGTCCCAAACAACCAATTACTACAGCTTCTTGTCCTGAGGTCACTTCCCCCAAGGACAGGTAGGCTGCTCAAGGCTCCCCACTCCCACTGGTGAGCAAAGAAACTTCCTTCTATCCAAGTAAGGTAATGGACAACACAGGAACTACACCACAGCCCAGAATACAGCAATGCCTGTAAACTGGTCTAAGCTAGTCGAGGAAGGCGGGAAAACAAGGATTATTTTTGTTTTTTGTTTTTGGTAGAAACACACAGAAAATGCAGAGACAGTGATAAATTAGTTACACAGGCTAGCACACTTTAGTGGGCAGCCTCCACAGTTAAATTAAACAAACAAGCAAACTTTTGATCAAATTTGACTAAATGTAACTTTAAGTGCAGATTTTAAAATAAATGCAGCAATCAGTTAAAAAACAGTTCAGGCTAATTCAAAGTAAGCTACATAAGCTATTTCCAGTGAAAAAAAAGCAAAGATACTTAAATCCAGAAGGTAGTCGCTTTTTGAGTTCCTTGCTGCTAGGACCACTCTGCAAACCCACGTGGAGCTTGTCTGAGCAGTATAGCCAGAAAAAAATGCCCAGAGGCGGATTTTAAACAGTCAACTACAAAAGAGCTAGGAATGGTCCCAAACAACCAATTACTACAGCTTCTTGTGCTGAGGTCACTTCCCCCAAGGACAGGTAGGCTGCTCAAGGCTCCCCACTCCCACTGGTGAGCAAAGAAACTTCCTTCTATCCAAGTAAGGTAATGGACAACACAGGAACTACACCACAGCCCAGAATACAGCAATGCCTGTAAACTGGTCTAAGCTAGTCGAGGAAGGCAGGAAAACAAGGATTATTTTTTTTTTTTTTTTTTTTTTTGGTAGAAACACACAGAAAATGCAGAGACAGTGATAAATTAGTTACACAGGCTAGCACACTTTAGTGGGTAGCCTCCACAGTTAAATTAAACAAACAAACAAGCAAACCTTCGATCAAATTCGACTAAATGCAACTTTAAATGCAGCAATCAGTTAAAAAACAGTTCAGGCTAGTTCAAAGTAAGCTACAGAAGCTATTTCCAGTGAAAAAAAAGCAAAGATACTTAAATTCAGAAGGTAGTCGCTTTTTCGAGTTCCTTGCTGCTAGGACCACTCTGTAAACCCACGTGGAGCTTGTCTGAGCAGTATAGCCAGAAAAAAAGTTACCAAATGAAAGCTTAAATAATGCTGCAAAAGTAGTCAGTGATACCTACTGTCTGCCTAAAACCATTTCACAGATATTTATATATGTATAAGTATCATATTTCTTTAAATACCTCAGGCATTGTCATCTGGACACACTGTGTAAGAGCTTTTTACATGCATTGTTGATACAAAAGTCAGAAATGGATCTTCAGACTGTTGTGGTGTTTTATACCAGGAAAAATATAAATAATTTTCCAGAAATATTATGATTATTTACCATTTGTTAAGAACTATATTAATAACTTGAACCAGAATGTGCATATATGGTAATACATGGAATCAAATGAAAGCACGCATAATGCTGAAAAAACATTACACTGATAGCTGGTGTATAACTAGTACTGTTTTGCAGATATTTACAAGTATCTGACTATTAAATATGCATACATATATGTATGGGTTAACTTCTGTTTATCAAAAAATGACTTTTTTGAAAAACAGAAAGCTGAATCCACTTTAACGAAAGTGCACTTAAATGAAAGTGCTCTTTCGTAAACACTGATTCACTGAAGCATGGTACAGTGGGGATAATGAAATATATCCTTTTTCCCACTGTAGTTGGATCTCGGAGTTAGTATATATAAGTAGTGGGGGGTGTAGGGGCTGCGAGGGGTGCAGGGGGCTTGCCCCCCTGCAAAAATGTGTTTTTAGTGTTTCTTTTTTTACCATTTCAGTGAATTGTTGTTCATGAAAGTGCACTTTCATTTAAGTGCACTTTCACTAAAGTGGGTTCGGCTTTCTTTTTTCTAAAACTTTTTCAAAAACCAGAAGTAGACCCATATATGTATATATATATATATATATATATATATATATATATATATATATATATATATATATATATATATTTATATATGTGTGTGTGTGTGTGTGTGTGTATTTGCACATAGACACACACACACACACACACTGTATTTATGCAGATATCTTAAAAATGGAGTAAATACTGCGGTGGTGGTGCTGCGGTAGCGTTGTCGCCTCACAGTTAGACGTTGCCCGTTCGATTCTCAGTTAGAGCGTCTTCTGTATGTCGACATGCGTGAATGGGCGTTCCTTCATTGAAGGTTGTGCATTAGGCCCGGCAAGCCAGCACGTAAAAATCAACTGCCAATCATTAGCGGACCGAAGTTCCGCTGTCGCGACCCCTAACCGGAAAAAGCCGAAAGACTTACAAATGGAGTAACATCCACAAAACTGCTTTGCAGGAAATTGCAGATCACATCTGCATGAACAAAAGTCACACTGATTGTTAGAGTCTATGTACTATGGTTACAAGGATATTAATACTTGTTTACATAATTATAATAAATTTTACATATTACTGAATTGTTGGTTCAATATAAAATTGTCATTAAGTTTGGATGACATATTACTATCACTATTGTAAAGAAGAGTGGTTCTAAGTAACTTTCAAATTTACCTCTTTTTCAGCTCTTACAGTTTTTAAGGTATATATTTTTGTTTGTGGGTAGGTTAGAAAACTGCATTCCCAGAATTTTAGCTTATGCAAAGACTGTCCTGGTAGGAACTCTGCAGATGTCAGAAGGTGAGAAATTCCACTCAGGCTAGGTGTGAATGAGTTAATCACCAACGGTATGTATGCAATGATGTTTGATCCTGGTGGGAAGGCAGTAGACTCCAAGCCCTAACTCACAGTAGCATTACAGACTTCACTTGCTAAAGGGAAACAGGAAAAGTTCAATGACGCCTAAAGGGTTAAATTATGGTATTCTGAAAACTCCCTGGAAAAGTTGCCATAAGCTGAATAAAACTCCTTATCCAGAACACATCTAATAATGTATTTCTACCTTCCTCTACAAAGCCTCCAAAAATCTTCCTGGCATCTGCCCCTTATGTCTAGTTCATTTTGCCAGTGGGGATGCCTCAGGAAATGTTACACATCTTGTTCTGACCTGAACCTCTTGCCACAGCCTTCTGAGGGACCTTCTCCCTGCTACTAGATGTCTGCTTCAAACTAATTGAAAAGAGCCTTGGCATTGGATGTGGTGACTTCACATCAAAGTTTTAACTCCTCCATCGTCAACTTGCTGGAATCTGCAGAAAGAGGAAAAAATATATATTCGCACATGTATAAAAAAATATTACATCAGACAGAACCAACTTACATGGGTTGGCCAGTAATATAAGTTACTATTAAGATACAAAACATGATACTAATAATATGGTCATGTCAAGACTCCAGAACTGGCTACTTCAGGAATAAACAGTATATCAATACAAAAGAGCTACTCCTGAGGGTCTTACTTAAGAAAAGCATCCTACATTCCTGCACTGAACACTGCTGAGTTTAAGGACTTGTAGCATTTCAGTAATGTGATCAAGTTAGAACTTCTTATTCAGAATACATTCCTATTAATAATATGGGACCCTAACCACTGTAAGTAATTATTCCCATTAATGAATAACCATGCACTAAGCCATGTATTGTGAAGTACATAAGTCTATATCTTAACAATTGTCCTCCTTTATGTGAATGACAGCTATTTCTAATAAAAGTGTAACAGACTGTATATCTGACTTGCAATGTGAATTATGCTTTAATGTATAAACCCAGTGAGGATTACTGCCCTTTGACTGTTGTGACAGCTGAATGTACCTCTCAGCCTGCAGATATTGAACATAGGAGAAAAGTCCTTGAAAAATAGATGCATCCATTGAAAATTTGGATATCTAATTGGCATAAAATCTGAACACTCAGTAGCACTGTAGTGTGATCTCGGAATTGGAGAATATAATTAGCAGGGGGTTTGGGGGGCATAACCGCCACATGGGAAGTGCAAAACATTTGTAGGAAATCAACGGTTGACAAAGTAAATTGGGTAATGTCGCTAATATCAGCTTTGAATTATCAACATTACTGCTTTCATTAAGCATTAACTCATATTGTTTCAAGTACGAATGTGGAAACTACTCAGAAACACATTTATAATAGAGTGACAATGATTGGAAATATTATATACAGTCATTTTATAAAACAGGCAGTATAAAATATGTAGACTTTAATTAGATGGATAACAAAATTCTACTATGAGATTATTTATTTCTCTTCTCAGAACATTGAGCAAATGGATGAACCAATTCTAAGAAAGGGACATAATGATAGGTAAATATTTGTAGTGTAAATAAACCTGAAAATAGGAATGTTCCTAAAATGGGAGAGCTGAAAGCTCTGTGGCTCACTGAAGTGTCTGAGGTTTCACAGTTATAACTATGATTATGTTTTACTTTTTTTTTTTATTGTGCACACCACAGAACTCATCCTGACAAGAATCTTTAACTGTTAAGAGCTAAGGGGCTGAGGGATGGATGGGAAAATTTCCTTCTGGAGAAAGAACACCTTTCAATACAGTTGAGAAGAGAGGTGTAGTGAGCTAATGTGCTTGCTGCTCTTGAGTGAACTCTTAAATGATCTTGGTAAGCTGACTGAATTCATAAGAGGGGAATAAACACATAACTCTACTTAATTTAACTCACTTGGTCTCTTCCTCTGTTATCATTATTATTATTTTTTTATTTTCTTATGACTGATAAGTTTGGTAAGAAACAAAAACAGTGTCACCAAACAAAGCTGAGAGTAAACTTGCCATCCTGCCAAACATCTCTGGTGCTGCAACTCCAAAACCCAAGGAGAAGAACTTGACTAACACCACAATGAAAGAAGCCAAATAAAAAGAGAACCACGACTAACGGTGATGAAAGCCACAAAGTCTGTCCCGGCCCAGTGGCCTACAGTAAGTACCCAGAATTGAAAGCAGTCTAAAAAGATACTAATGACTAACTGCCTAACTATGGCTATTACTGTCTAACTCCACTGCAGATCCACTGCACTTACGACTCATCCTTATTACCATTGCTTTAGAACTTCCAGAGCACTAAATTCACATAGTTATCTTTAACCATTCAAGTTACTATGCAAGCAAGTAAGCAGAATAAATAAAATATTTAGCAAAACTGATGTTGTGTCAACTTATCCAGGTCTTTAGCACAAGCAACAAGTTACATCTGAACTACTTCACAAAGACTGAAGATGGCAGTCATGGACTGGGACCATTTAAAACTACAGCTAGAACTACACTCTCACCCTCATGGGTCTGGTGACAACTCCCTCCACACGCGAATGGTATTTTTCAGATACTTCTACACTGTGTCCATGTCTTCCACAGAAGATAAGAATTTATTGAGTCAACCACATATCATCACAGCAATGAAAATATGTTCGTTATTGACGATTTTAATTACCAAAACCTCCCTGGGATTCAGAGAGATTTTTGTCATCAGCATTATTTGAGTAATGCAGGTTAGTATGTTAACACAACAGAGAGAATCAGATTCAGAGACAAGGTAAATCTGCACCAAGGAATACATCATTATTAAATTATTTCCATGTCTCTGAATTAAGCATTGTATTGTTAGACATCACAGCACTAGTGTTCTCTCTGTACCAGCCTATGCATTGTGGTACCATATGCTTCTCACAACATGTACATACACTCATCCAGGCATCCATGCTCACACACACACACACACACACACACACACACACACACACACACACACACACGCACACACACACACACACACACACACACACACACACACACACACACACACACACACACACACACACACACACACACACACACGGCTCTGTAGTTGCCACACACACACATTTAAGTGGCTCTGTAATACTTAGTTTTAGTCATGACATCAGTAGTGACAATTCCATAGGGATGAATGGGGGAATGCTGTCAAAAGATGGCATTCATTTTCCTCCCTCATGCAAGAAATAACATAATAGAGCAATATTACCGCATTATTTCAGTGCCAGTCCCATTTCTGTGAGAGAACACATGGCTAACTTGCATTACCCACTCCCCCTGACTGCAATATTTGGCTGATCTTCCTCAGCAAGACTGATGTCTATGCTATAGTCAGTAACTGTGTAAAACAGTAACTGGACAGTGGTATCTGAATCATTCAGACTTACTGCAATGCTTGAAACTTTTAGAGTTGAGGATTCCACATAACAATGGTCTTTTTGTTATACCACTGGACTGTTTGAGTAAACTACTCAACAGCAGATGAATATGAATGTTAAATATGATTTATATGTCTGCAGCGATAATAACCAGAGCTGTACTGAACAAGTTAGAAACATTTTTGCACCTTTTAAAAATAAAAGTTGATTCACTGAAAGTCTCATCATCTTCTTTCGGCTGTTCCCATTAGGGGTCATCACAGCGGATCACCTGTTTCCATTTCTTCCTGTCCTCTGCATCTTGCTCTGTCACACCAACCACCTGCATGTCCTCTCTTACCACATCCATAAACCTTATCTTAGGCCTTCCTCTTTCCCTGTTACCTGGTAGCTTCATCCTTAGCATCATTTTCCCAATATACTCAGCATCCCTCCTCAGCATATGTCCAAACCAATGTAATCTTGCCTCTCTGGTTTCCAAACCTTCCAACCTGGGCTGACCTTCTAATATACTTATTCCTAATCCTGTCCAACCTCGTCACACCCAGTGCAAATCTTAACATCTTTAACTCTGCCACATCCAGCTCAAACTCCTGCCTTTTTCTCAATGCCACTGTCTCCAACCCATATAACATAGCTGGTTTCAGTACCCTCTTGTAAATCTTCCCTTTCACTCTTACAGGTACTCGTCTGTCACAAATCACTCCTGACACTCTTCTCCACCCACTCCATCCTGCCTGTTCTCTCTTCTTCACCTCTCTTCCACACTCACCATTACTCTGAACTATTGACCCCAAGTATTTAAACTCATCCACCTTCGCCACCTCTACTCCTTGCATCCTCACCATTCCTCTATCCTCCCTCTCATTCACACACATATATTCTGTCTTTGTCCTACTGACCTTCATTCCTCTTCTCTCTAGAGCATATCTCCATCTCTTCAGGGTCTCCTGAAAGTCCAATAAAAGTTATTTATCATGTAGTAAATAGATTGTAATGAAATTAGCAGCATACGGTGGAAGTAGATATAGTCATATAGCTGGAAACAGTAAGTAATCCAACAAGATCCAGACACGTCTCATATTACTGAAACTGCCTCAAATGGCAGTACTGGTTAACTGAATCAGACTGAAACTTTAGGGCTGAATATTGCAGACTGAATACTCAGACCTGTAGTTCTGAAGAATGGATTAAACTGTCATTTTGCAACTCTGAACTCAGAACCGTGCTTTCCTCTCTAATGACAGAACTTAACTACTATTTTCTGTAGTTTCTGCAACTCAACTCTGGACTTCTGAACTGACTTCTGAACATTTGTATTTACTTGTGAACTCAACTTTTGAGCATCAGAAGTTACTTCTGTCTTAAGAGTCTCTCTGTTTTTACTAAAACCCGTTAAATTTCCTACTCAGCTTTGCACACCTCTGTAACCTTGGTTTCCAAGTCTTGTGCCATCTAAATATTATTGCATGTGAGTGTCTCCATTCTGTCTGTTTTTGTAAAAACATGTCCCACACATTCTGTTAACGTCTCATCTTTATCAGTGCATTGGCTTGAAGGTTATTTCACTGAGTTCATTGTATCCTACACTGAAATATTAATTTCTGTTTAAACTGCATATAAAATGTAAAACATAAAATGAAGATTTAGTCCTGCGTTAATATGGCTGCATCATTTCTAGGCCTATGCAGCGAGAATAGTGTATTGTTCTGTCAAGCCTATATCTATGAGTCCATATCTTGTAAACCTACCTGAAATCCCTGAATTGGGATTTGCTTCTTTAATTACTTCATAAATATAGTAATTAAATCTGCAAAAGACATTGGTATGATCTCTTGACTAATATAGTAGCATCTGTAAAATAATTATTTTTTATCTGTTAAATAAACTTGCAATTTCAATTTTGACCCCTAGGTGCCACTTAAGCATTCATGGCCTGTCAATTATTATTCTTAATAGTTTCTAGGGTGCAATCTGGATTGAAGTCCTTTAATTGTATGATTTAATTTAACAGGGCAATTCTTTAATATGTCTTATAACTGGTATTCATATCTCAACCTTCCAGATTTTTGTAGAATGTCCAGATTTTTGTGTCATATTTTTGCCTCTACTCCTTGCATCCTCACCATTCCTCTATCCTCCCTCTCATTCACACACATATATTCTGTCTTTGTCCTACTGACCTTCATTCCTCTTCTCTCTAGAGCATATCTCCATCTCTTCAGGGTCTCCTGAAAGTCCAATAAAAGTTATTTATCATGTAGTAAATAGATTGTAATGAAATTAGCAGCATACGGTGGAAGTAGATATAGTCATATAACTGGAAACAGTAAGTAATCCAACAAGATCCAGACGCGTCTCATATTACTGAAACTGCCTCAAATGGCAGTACTGGTTAACTGAATCAGACTGAAACTTTAGGGCTGAATATTGCAGACTGAATACTCAGACCTGTAGTTCTGAAGAATGGATTAAACTGTCATTTTGCAACTCTGAACTCAGAACCGTGCTTTCCTCTCTAATGACAGAACTTAACTACTATTTTCTGTAGTTTCTGCAACTCAACTCTGGACTTCTGAACTGACTTCTGAACATTTGTATTTACTTGTGAACTCAACTTTTGAGCATCAGAAGTTACTTCTGTCTTAAGAGTCTCTCTGTTTTTACTAAAACCCGTTAAATTTCCTACTCAGCTTTGCACACCTCCGTAACCTTGGTTTCCAAGTCTTGTGCCATCTAAATATTATTGCATGTGAGTGTCTCCATTCTGTCTGTTTTTGTAAAAACATGTCCCACACATTCTGTTAACGTCTCATCTTTATCAGTGCATTGGCTTGAAGGTTATTTCACTGAGTTCATTGTATCCTACACTGAAATATTAATTTCTGTTTAAACTGCATATAAAATGTAAAACATAAAATGAAGATTTAGTCCTCGTTAATATGGCTGCATCATTTCTAGGCCTATGCAGCGAGAATAGTGTATTGTTCTGTCAAGCCTATATCTATGAGTCCATATCTTGTAAACCTACCTGAAATCCCTGAATTGGGATTTGCTTCTTTAATTACTTCATAAATATAGTAATTAAATCTGCAAAAGACATTGGTATGATCTCTTGACTAATATAGTAGCATCTGTAAAATAATTATTTTTTATCTGTTAAATAAACTTGCAATTTCAATTTTGACCCCTAGGTGCCACTTAAGCATTCATGGCCTGTCAATTATTATTCTTAATAGTTTCTAGGGTGCAATCTGGATTGAAGTCCTTTAATTGTATGATTTAATTTAACAGGGCAATTCTTTAATATGTCTTATAACTGGTATTCATATCTCAACCTTCCAGATTTTTGTAGAATGTCCAGATTTTTGTGTCATATTTTTGGACTGCTCCTCATAATAATTGTGGTTTTCTGACACATCACTAAGGATTAAAGTTGCTAAATGTTAACATGCATTTGGGTTTTAGATTTCCTATCCTTCAGAAAATGCATACCAATACAAATCCTGTTATTCTAGCAATTTTTAAGTTTATAAGAGCAATATTTAAAATATTTCCCTAAATGTGTGCCTTTGTCCTGCTATTATTTTAGGCCTTGTCCAAATTTCTTGTGCTTAGAGGTTGAGAGGTATGCTAGTATTACATACTCAATATACAAAGACCCATGCCAGTTTGGAGATAGCCATCTATAAGCTCTCTTTTTACACCTGCAATGCATGTATCTTGAAGCATAATTACCATGTACTGTATTAACTTATTTCTGCAAACCTTCGGGTAGGTTTATTAAAGTGTTAACTAATGATCTTGTATATTTGCCTTTTAAATCCGTATGTGTTATAATAGTAAAAGTACAATTGCTAAATCCCCCTAGGGATTCAATAAACTCCATGTAGGCTGAGCATGAAGCCTACATGGAGTTTTCATGTTTGCGTGGCGAGCAGCATTGTTAATTGCGTATGCATGACGCGCATTGCACTTAAATGTAAACAAGAGCAGTTTCGTGCTTGGCAACAGTACTGTTGGCAACAGTGCTGCCAGCCAGGAAAGTATGTAAAGCAAAATGAACACCTGAAGATATCTACAGTTGTTTATCTACAGGCAAACTAGTTCTGCAGGATTGCATGGAAAGCCACAATGACTACCAGTTTTTGTTTTCCATAAAACAATCTATACAGTTCCAACACATTACATGAAAGTGAATACAGTGCAGAGCAGTGTTCAAATCTGTTTCAGGCATACTGAATACAATTTTTGCAACTGATCATCAAGGGTATATAGACTGCATTAGAAATAATTATTCAGGAAAAGTGTGTGTACTGAAAAGGGACAGACAGATGAAATATAGGAATGAACACAGGGGAAAAGAACAAGTGAAACATGGTACTATACAACACATGAGGGCATATCAATGTACTCACACCACAAAGAAAAGACAGTTGTAGCATAAGCAATAGTCACATATGAACATAATACATTACATACTGCTGTGTACTCCTCCTGTGTGGGAGTTTTTTGTGATATAAGAATCCTGACATGAACAATGGAGAGGACATTTATCAAGGACACTATATACAATAGGGGTTAGGTGCATATTGTGAAGCTGTGCAAAATGAGTTGCCTGAATATGAATGCAATGTCAGCATAGGTCTCAACCAAGTGGGATGCATAGTAACAGGCTCATGGATAACAGTAGACAGAAGCATGTGCAATAATGGACAATAAGAGAATATTACTACCATTAATCCCATGTCTTAGACATAACATATGTGATTGTGGGTGATTATAGATGGTTCTGCAAGGATACACTTTTATAACTTTAATGATATGTCAGCATTCAATTAGGGGAATCCAGCACACCTAACTCAGAATTTAACATCTGCCAGAGGTGTTAGGAGGAGAACTGTTATAACGGTAATTGAAATTACGAGCAATCTTTACTGGTTGACAGGTGTGCATGGCATATGTATGGCACAATCCATACTGCCACAAATATAACCGTTGACCGTTGACATCAATGTTGTCAATCAGCTATGTATTTAGTGTGCGCATCACAGGAACTCATATTATAAATAGTAACTCTCCACTAAACCTTAACTTTTTAAACAGGTAAAATTTAAGCTACCTACTTTCACATCTAACTTCTCTAGTGCATACTGCAGTGTGCATTTTTTTTTCATCTTACCTTTAAGCATCCCTGTGACTAGCACTTGCTCTAATACCTGCTGGAAAGCACTAGGAAGCCTTAAACTGATACAAGCATTCAACTCTCCTTGTTAATAAGGAGAAATTAATCATAGGCACTAAACAGCCTATAATTGCAAAGTACCTTGCTAAGGTAAGGGAAAACAGCTCCTGTTCTTTACAAAAAAAAAGCACCAAACCAGGCATGTTCAAGGGTCAGCTTCCGGTGATTTCTCCTGCCCACCTGGTTAATCTGGGCATACTGGGCAATCCAGTAATTGCCTCATGTACACAGACAACCCTCTCCTCCTACCACCCAACACTACAATCTGTGAGAGATGCACTTACATAGCCAAAATGGAAGCAAAGCACTCTCCACACAAGATTGTGCTAGACAGTCAAGAGGAGAAGGTTAACACCCACACTACACCTCAAGCAACACATAGCCCTTCTAAACCCACACCACCAACACCCACATATAGCAACACTAAATCCACATATGCAGATGCCCTTAACTGTAACCTGCCCAAGCAACAAGGACCTCTGAAGCTGAAACACAAACAAACACCAATCACAACCAAAGTGTCAGATAGTTCACAACACCAGTGTGCCACCCAGCAACAGCCCCTAAGGCAAGACAACGTACCTAACACTTTAGTCATAGGTGACTCTATAGTCCGGCACACTGATGTCCCACTCACAAGGTTGAACAAGGAGAAAATTACAGTCAGCTGCCTGTCGGGTGCCAGGATCCACCACATAAAGTCACTCCACAACCAGTACAAATATGACTCTGTCATTGTCCATGTTGGAGTGAATGACTTGAGACGTACCTCCCTGGACTACATGAAAAGAGACATGGAAGAGCTCTCGGATCATGTGGCCCAGGCAGGTATGACCCTAGCCCTGAGTAGCATCCTGCCTTCCCCCAGAATGATACCACAGTATAAGGACAAAATGATTGACTTCAACAATTGGCTAAGCTTCTGGTGTCATTCAAAGGGGATCCAGTATCTGTCTGCCTGGGACAACATGATCGACAGACCACGATGCTTTGCCAGAGATGGTCTGCACCTGTTGCCCCTGGGATTCAGGTTACTGGCTAAGGCTCTTGCCACTCCTATAGTGCCTTTTTTAGGCAAAGTTCAAAGGACAAAACCACCACTGTAACAGGTACAAGCATGCAAAATCTGAAGGTAATGCTACTCAATGCTAGAAGTCTAAACCTCAAAATGCACTCTCTCGATGCACTCTTAAAAATGGAGAACATTGATATCTGTGCAGTTAACTGAAACCTGGTTCAAGGCTCCAGAGAGCACCCCTGCAATACCAGACTACAACTCTTACCACACTTTTCAGCCTCCAAACCAGGACTGAAGCACTAAAGGTGGAGGAGTGTCAATATTCACCAAGGATATTCACACCACCAGGCTAGTTGCCCAACACAATGCATCTGAAATTCTCCAGGTGCAACTAACACTAGGTAAGAATGCAATCCAAATTGTAGCTTGCTACAGATCCCCCACCATACCCCAAGATTCTCACTACACCTTGCTAAACATACTGGAAAATATTAAGATGGAAACAAACACCCTAATACTGGGTAATTTTAACTCCCCTGCCATTAACTGGGAAAACTACTCATGTACCAACACATTTGTCCAACGGTTCTTGGAATTCATAAATTCCAACACCCTGGATCAACTAATCCATAGTCCCACCAGGGGCTCCAATATCCTAGACCTGGTCATTACCAACATGGGAAATCGATGCTCCACAGCTATGGTCACCCCCTCGTTAGTTAAGTCTGACCATAAGCTAATCACCCTTAACATCCACATCCCACCCCCACCCCCCAGTAAGGAAACCTCCATAAAAAACTTCTCCAAAGCCAACTTCATGCTACTCAAGTCAGGAGTGACAAACTTCATGACACCCATGCAGATGGGAACTGAAAGTTCAACTGCTGAATCCTACACTAAGGCACTGTACGAGCATACACACTCATGCATAAATCGTGCCATCCCAAATAGAACCAAGATGCTCTCATCCAAAAAACGGAAGCCAATCTGGTGGTCCCCTGCTATAAAGAAACTTTACAATAAAAGGAAGAAACTGTTGCAGAAAAGAGGAAAATCCCAGGATGCAAAAAACTCCCTTACCAGCCTCAATAAGAAACTGAGATCCCTCATAAAATCTTCCAAAGCTAGTTACAAAAATAAAATTGTCAAAGATTCCAAAGACAACCACAAGGCATTCTATAATTATGTCAAAAATATAAATGGCAATGCTCAGATCTGCTCTGAGCTAAAACAAAATGGCATTAAATATACTGATCCCAAGGATATTGCCAATATCCTGGCAGATCGATTCAGTGCCAACTTCATCTTCCTCTCACCGCCTAAATGGCCCATCTCAATACCGGAAGATTGCCAAATTCCGGTAATAATGGTCTCACAGGTAAAAAATGCACTCTCCAAAGTTAAAAATACAGCACTCATGGGACCAGATGACATCCCGGGCTGTGTACTACATGAACTACAATATGAGCTGGCACCTCACAAGTGTCATGTTTAATCATAGCCTCACCTCAGGTTTCTTGCCCACTGAGTGGCACAGAGCTACAGTTATCCCACTCCACAAGGGGGGATCCACTTTGGATCCCGGAAACTACCATTGCATCAGTCTGACAAGCCTTAGCTGCAAGGCCATCAAGTGTATTATCATGGAACTTATAAACAAAGATACTGGCAACCTTCAAACACTGGACCCCACCCAGTTTGGGTTCATGAAGGGCCGATCTTGTCTCCTGAACCTGATTGACTTCTTCGAATCAGTCTCCAGAGCCATGGACAAAAGTAAGGTGGTCCACACAGCCTATCTAGACCTTACTAAGGCCTTTGACACCATCCCCCACTCTGGAATCATAGATAAACTTACTAAGCTGGGCATTAATCCCTACATCACTCAATGAGTTGCCAACTGGCTTACTGATAGAACCCACACTGTAAAAGTAGTCGACTCCAAATCCAGCTCCAGACAAGTGACAAGTGGAGTACCTCAGGGTTCAGTCCTGGGACCGTTCTTGTTTGGCATCTACTTCTCTGAAGTACAGGCCAACACTAAGGGACTTTAGCTAACAAAGTTTGCAGATGATTGCAAACTGGGAGCCATTATTGAATCCCCAAGTGATGTGGATACTCTACAAAAGGGCCTTACAGAAACAGATGCTTGGTGCCAGAGCCATGAGCTCAAGCTCAATGCCAAGAAATGTATAATTATCCCCTTTGGGAAAAAACATGTACCCATGAATTACCATATAGGTGGCAGTACACTAAACACAGAAAGTGTGATAAGAGACTTAGGGACACAGTTGGACAGTGGACTCACTTTCGATAACCACATCACCACAAAAGTCAGGAAATCCTTCTAAGTGGTACACCTCATCACTAAGGGCTTTTCATCCAGAAAAAAGGAGGTCATTGTCTCACTGTACACATCTAGTACCAACCTATGAACCTATCTACGAACCTATGAACACACGCATCTCATACATCTCTATAAAACCTTGATGGGGTTTCCGCACCATTAACCACTAATGTTTATGCAAAAAAAGAATACTTAGGTATGGGTGATAAGTGTGGGAGCTCACTGGGGCAAATGTGGTACACTTGAGTAATTAATCCCTGGAAGATGTGTCGGGAGGTACATGAAAAAGGGTGCATTATACTCAGTTATTGGTGCAATTAGGGCTGAGATCTATGGAACTATAATGTCTTTTGATGTGGATATCCCGCATATTCTTAGGAATTGTGTTACATACAAGGGAGTAGTCACTGCTGCGGGCACATGCTGGTGGATGTTCCACATGCTATCTACCTGACTACATGGGTCACATACCAATTGATCTGCTCATAGGGGTGTGCTGTCTATATTATAATTAGGTTGTCAATTTGCTTTTATAATGTAACAAATGCCGCCGTGATTTTTGTTCATCTGCTGTGTCTCCTTGGCTGTGGCAGCAATCCTCTGTGTGTTGATGTAGTCTTCTTTCGGCTTTTCCCGGTTAGGGGTCGCCACAGTGGAACTCCGGTCTGCTAATGATTGGTAGTTGATTTTTACATGCCGAGTTACCAGCCCTGATGCACAACCTTCAATGAAGGTACGCCCATTCATGCATGTCTCCATGCAGAAGACACTCTAGCTGAGAATCGAACTGGACAGCATCTTACTGTGAGGCGACAACACTACCGCAGCACCACCACCATGGGTCTCTGTGTGTGTTGATACTGTCTGTATTATACTAATATGAGACTTGGATTCATTGATTGCTACAGAAATATAGGCTGTCTGGAAGCCATGTTGAAGTATGGATCCAACTGTGTCTGGTAGGTACATGTCTTGAGTCACACTATAGGCAAGCTATGATGTTGTCAGGGCCCATTGAATCTGTGTTATTAGTCATAGTGAGCACACAGATGAGCTTCCCTCTTTAGAATAAAGACTGAATAATATTTGCATATATGCTGTGGCTGATGGCCATTGGCAACAGGGTGATGATGATTGTAAGACAAACTGTCAGCTAGCAGATTGTTTGTTAGCTCCAGTTCGGTATGTCTGGTGACATCCATATACAGATCTGTGCTTAGTTATATATTCCCCTTATCATTTCAGATTTATTGGAATAAATGATTTGTGAAAAACTTCCAAATATAACTTTGGTCATTCAGCACATTCCACACACTGGTACTATGCACACAGTCATACAACTGTACCGAAGTAACATACTTACATCAATTGCACAATATATGCCTATATGTGTTTCACGGGTAAACTGTGTCTGAGTGGCATGATGCCATATAAGTACACATTATGGGGGTCTATAGTAAATCAGTGAAACGGCATTACAGTGAATGCTGTTTCCCCGACACATCCACACCAAAACCTCATAACAGCGAAATCCCAGGTCACCAATTTTTTTTCCACATGGAAAAAAAATTGGTAGACCAACACAACATAACAAACCACTTAAAACATTGCAACATGGGGGGCTTCATCCCCCACACCCCCCTAACTAAATATAACAACACTGAGATCACACTACAGTGGAGTAAAGAGCAATGTCATGGCTCAGGCCAAGCAATTTTTTTTCCCTGGGAAAAAAAATGCTGACCTGAGCATTTGCTGTTATGGGGTTTCAATGTAGATGTTTCAGCAAAATGGCATTTACTGTAATGCCGTTTTGCTAAACTGATATAGACCCACCTTAGGGATCAGTTGTTTGTAGCTTACACAGAACATTTCCTGACACAAATGGTAATAATCACAAAGTGATGCTGCTGACCACCTGAACGATCCTTGGGTATAGCAACACAACTGCACATACAATGAATTCCATAAGGTTGCATTTGAATTAAAATATGTGATACAATGGTTGTGTATATCACAGCATAACAACATGTGTATGAGACAAGAATTATGTGACCATGTAATCAATATTAATTTATATTGGTGTCACAGAACATTTAATAAATGTTATGTATACATATGCACACCTGTGCCATAATGAAAATGTCTGTGTGATAGTGATATGTGAACTGTGTAGAAGGCTGATCTGCTCCACTACAACAACACATGTCTTAATATGCCAACAATATACGTAAAAGTGTATCATACCATATCAACAGTTATCAGGAGACATATTGATATAGCTGTTTACAGAAGGTGCATGCAGTGCAATGGCAGCAACGGCCATCAGTTCATTAGCTCACATCACAAATTGTAATACCCTCTTGTAGCCATACTGTACATCCACACCTTAGTATAGCACATGTCAGTGGCAACAACATTGACATGTGAACTGTTCATAGGGTCATAGAACATTATTAGGCTAATGGCCAACATATCATGCAATCTTAGCCATTATTATACCATGAACAAATCCCTTTATCTATATTAAAGAAGATAGCAAGGCTATTGTGTGTTTGTGTATATTTATTGGATTGCATTGCAGCCTGACACTGCCCACATAGCTCTCAAAAGTACATTTTTCACAAAATATCTAGATGTTTGTCTCATATTTTGGTTCATTTTCATAAAATTCTGGTTTTCTGGCAAATTAGTGGCAAATCATTAAAGATTAAGGTTAGAAAATAATGCCAGACATTTGAGTTTCAGACTTCATACCTTTCAGAAAATTCATGCTAATGCAAAATCTGTTGTTCTATCAACTTTCTAAGTTTGTAAGAGCAATATTTAAGAATCAACCCTATTTTGGGGTCTTTGTCCCACTTTTATATATAGTTTTGTCCATATTTCTTGTTCTAAGAGGTTGAGAAGGTTGACTGTTCATATGGGACATGTGCACCACACCATGAAATAATTAGTAATCAGACAGGCAGTGGTCTGGAGATGGCTTGCAGAGGCTCATGGAAGGACTCTGCTTCATGATGTGTACATGTATATTTGATGCGAGGACATCCTCCACTCCTCTGCAGGAAGGATACCATGAACAAATCCCTATATCTATATTATAGAAGATAGCAAGGCTATTGTGTGTTTGTGTATATTTTTTGGATTGCATTGCAGCCTGACACTGTCCACATAGCTCTCAACAGTACAGTTTTCACAGAATATCCAGATTTTTGCCTCATATTTTGGTCCATTTTCATAAAATTGTTGTTTTCTGGCAAATTACTGGCAAATCATTAAAGATTAAAGTTAGAAAACAATGCCAGACAGTTGAGTTTCAGACTTCATACCCTTCAGAAAATTCATGCTAATGCAAAATCTGTTGTTCTATCAACTTTCTAAGTTTGTAAGAACAATATTTAAGAATCAACCCTATTTTTGGGTCTTTGTCCCGCTTTTATATATATAGTTTTGTCCAGATTTCTTGCTCCAAGAGGTTGAGAAGGTTGACTGTTCACATGGGACATGTGCACCACACCATGACAGAATTAGAAATCAGACAGTCATTGGTCTGAAGATGGCTTGCAGAGACTCATGGAAAGACTCTGCTTCATGATGTGTATATGTATATTTGATGTGAGGACATCCTTCAGTCCTCTGCAGGAAGGATATCATGTAGCCAGAGGAAATAGGAGGATAGTGGATGAACGGGGCCACATGAAAGGGCCCCCATGTGGTAGTGAAATGAAGAGCGATTCCAAAGATCATACAATGACCATAATATACCAGCAACCACACACACACACACACACACACACACACACACACACACACACACACACACACACACACACACCCACACCAGTAGACTGGGCCTTAAAGGAAAACACCGGGCTCCAACACATGTTAACTCAAATGCAAGTTTTCCTTTATCCTTATAAAATCAGCCTAGCCACCTGCTGTTACACGAATCCTCTAAAAAGTTTCTCAGTATTACATTTCTCCCATTCCTTAACGTAGGGCAGGGAGCCCCATCCCCCATTCTTTTGTATCGCATCCTTTCATGTGGAGTTTGTCTCCACCTTCTGGGCGTGCCTTTGACACAGGCTAATCAGTAGTTCCCTCTCCTAATGTTCCACCCACACTGTAACATAGACATTTTCAAGGGTGGCGCGGTTAACAGTTGCTATAAATCACTGCTACATTGTTATGGAACTGTCTTACTACCACTGCTTCCTTCAGGACAGAAAATATTCTCGGAGCAAGTCTTCCACTAAAGATGCAGCCAAAGTGCTTGAAAGCAATGCTTCGGTAAGTTGGAAAAATATTCTAAAACTTGGTAAAGTTTTACAGCATACAGATCTGTGCCTCCCCTTATACTGCCTTGGTGTAATTATAGAGTTTCTTGGTTGTGTTCTGTTGTAGCAGTTTTGTATTTTTTTTTTTTTTTTTTTTTTTTTTTAAATCGGTCCACAACCACCGTGCTATATACCGATCAACTTCTTACAGCCAGATATCTTGTCAGAGGCGTATTAATCAAGGCAATTTTTAAATAATTCTCTTACACATGCTAGAAAGTTTATATTATTGTATTAACATAGATTTCCTGAAGGTTACAAAGTCTAAATGTTAAATATCCGCTACAGTTTTCTATATGTTATGCTTTAACCTCTAATTTGCCAGAAAACTTAAAATATAAGAGTTAAATCATGAGATTCCATGGCAATCTATACAGTTAAGAAGTTTGCCCTGCTTCGGTGTGTGTATGTATGTGTTTGTGTGTGTTTACCATTTTGATAGCATGTGTGTGTGAAAGCAGAATGTCTGTGTGTGTGACTGCAAATGAGACTATGCATGTGTGTGGGTAAGAGACAGGTGTGCATTTTTTATTTTTCTGTGTAATGGAAGTCTAAAATGCCAGCCAAGATTGGCTTATTACAGGGAAGTGGGTTTTTTTTGGCTCTTGCTGAGGGAGTAGGGTGCTTGTTCATACTACGTATTTTGGGCACTAGTTGAGCCATCTACGCTTCTGTTTGCTGCAACTTCATTTGTAATTACATCGCTCATCAGCGCAGGGCTTGCTAATTGATTATTATAGCTATGATTTTATGTCTATATTCAGAATTTCATTCCAAGTCTTTGCAACTCGGGTAATGATATATTGTATGAGTCTAGCTGCCATACAAACGTTACATGCACTTATTTACAAAGCGATGTTTGTGGAGGTTTCTCTGTGATTTGCAGCTTTGTAAGTGTCGTATCTCTGCAGTCAGTTATACTTGGATATAGCCATAAGCTAAACATTGCAGTTGCATTTTTTTTGTTCAGTTGAGGAATATAAATCAGATACACGCTGTTTTAAATAACTGCCTTGCATTTGATTGTAGTGGTAATGGAAGCAGCACAAAACGATTGATAGTCAACAACCCATGTGAACAAATTAATTGCTCTTGTTACATTTGCCTGGCATGTACGACTGACATAAACATTTAAATAGCAGTCTCTGCTGAAAGTCTGTCTCATTATGGGTCTTGTTGTCATCTTTTCAGTTGCAAAGAATCATTCGACAATTAAACATTTTCTGCTCTGCACTGTGTCAGAGAGAGACCTCGCAACTGCCTCTGATTTTTTGGGGATGTCCCCAAAGTTTGGCTTAGAAATTTACTTCTAAGGTTTTAAAAACTTTCCTTGATTATTTCTGGATTTGTCCCTGGTAATTGTAGAGATAAGAGGTTGAGAGTTGTGTTAACCTGTATTCAGGCGTAATTTAAGCATTCACATCAGTTCATAGTTATATACTAGTTTAATGACCAATGGGTATTTACAGGCCTGGTCAAGTATCCTATTTCCACCCCACAAGCTTGTTATATGTAAGCTAAGGTAAGATTTACAGGCTGTCTCTGTCTGCAGAGATATAGATGCTAGACCCAGAATGTATTTATGATTACCCATCCACTGGCCCAAGTTTCTCTTGACTGGGGTTATGGAAGAGCTCTCCCCTCACATTGGATGGGAAGCCTGTTCCAGGGAAGAGAATTCCGTGAGACACATACCTGTCCCTCCAACATGTCCTATGTAAGTGACATGCAAAGTTTAAATCCCTAGATGTTTGTTTTGCCGATATGCAAGAAGTTCATCCGAGGGGTATTCTAGGGTGCCTTGTATGCAATACATAGTTCACCTCTCAACAGTTTGTAGGAAACACTTTGAAGTGCTCTGCATAGGACATGCTGCTTATTCCCTGTACTCTTTTTTTGAAGAACCTGTGTGGATGTTGCAGTTATTGCATGTGCCTGGTCGGGTACATGCTAAAGGGGACATTGTACTGAATAACAGGCCTGATTAGGGGTGACATACAGCAGACTGATGACTTCCTTGCACCTGGATGCCATGCCTTTGCTTCTAAGTTAAGCAACATAGAATAATGTTCTTACTACAATAGACACATGCCTCAAAAGCCAGGCTGTTATCTACATATGTACCCAAATTGCTGACTACTGGTTCTACTCTTAGGGGTGTTATAAGCTGTGTCTTTGGCACCAGTCACTTGTCTGTGTTAGTCCTTCCTGTAGGATGTTAGTGCCTTAGCGGGATTCTATGACTGCTACTAATTACAATTTTCTGCAGACCTGGACATCCAGAGGCAAAAAGGAGTGGACCCAGCACAGAGCCCTGAATGACTTTGCTATGACTGGTCTCTTTGTGGAGGTGGTGTCACATATCCTGACTTCCTGAATGCTATCTGAGACCCAGCTAACTATCCAGAGTGTAACAGAGGCGTTTTTGCCTGTAGCCATGAGTTTGTTTACAATGCAGAAGTGGAATATTTTATTAAATCCCTTAGCTAGGTCAAGGTAGGCAGTATGTACTGTTTTGCCATCATCTATTACCTTGGTGACCTTCTCAAAGAAGTTCCTCAAGCTGAGTAGGCATGATATGCCCTCGATCTAGTGTTTGAAGATTTTCTGCATCCTTAATAATCATTTCATGGTAATTCCTTCCATGGCTTTGCATAAGATATTAGTAACATTTTTGAGTCTTTAGTTCCCAAGGTCTGTTGATGGACTGCCCTTGTGCAGAGAGATGACCAGTGCACTTCTCAGTTTGTATGGCACAAAGACTGTATGAAGGCTATGGTTAAACATTGACTCCAGTGGTCCTGATAGGTCATGTTTCAGTCTATTTAGGAGGCATCCTAGGTTATTATCGGGGCCCATCGATGCAGTGTTGTTGACCTTAGAGAGCACATCTAGGACCTGCTCACTAGTGATTGTTGTGGGGGGGTTGATGGTATTCCCTGGGTGCCCTTTGGGACATAGGGGTGGTAAAATTGAAGCATATCGGTGGCTGCATTTACACTGCTGTGTGCTGCCTTTGAGGTTTTGAACATAGCTAAAGAAAGTGTTGTTGTCCTTTGTCTGGGAGGCTATCTTTACCTCAAATCTGACTTTAATAAATTTAATTTGTGCTGTCTTTGTTTGTTTAGATTGTTGAGAGTATTTTCATCGTGGTGGGCATCATACTTCCTAATCTTGGCTATGACTTTTTGTTTGTTTGTTTGGATTATACTAGGGTGGTTTGTTTTTTGTTAGTTCTGAGCTTATTTCGGGTAGGCACAGCTATCTGTATGCATTTATTAACTTACTTGTGCAGGGTTTCTGAGAACAATTCTACACAGACAGCTGTGTTCTCCGGGCTGGGAAAGGAGAGATTAAATAGTGGCAGATTATCTCTTAGTAGTATGAAGTTTATCTTCGAGTAGTTCTTAAATGTTTTGGGGTTAGCTGAAGGGGTCACAAAATTGATTTTTATTATGAATGAGATAGTTTTATGGTCTAACCTTTCCGGACATGACACTACAGTAAAGACGGGAGGAAGGGTATAGCATTTTCCCATGTTTGAGAGTACCAGGTCGAGTATGTTTGCACCCCTAGTGAGAATATGGACAATCAGGTCAAAGGTGTTTATGTTTACTAAGTCCAGGAAAATCTGGGCATATAAGTTTGTGATTGTGCAAGTATCCCAGTTTGAACTTGCCTGTGAATATGATATTGGGTTGAATGCCGAGGGCCCTCAATAAGTCAAAATACAATTTACATGTTTCTTGGGGCATAGATGGTGATCTATAGCTTATTAAATCCTGGTTGCAGTTTCCCATTATGGACTTTATTATCACTACAGTAGGTATAGAAAAGCCTCTAACACCACAGACCCTTTGGGTTTCTAATACCATGATGGGAATGGACCCCCTTCTTAAGTCAAAGTAGGATTTAAGTACATGAAATTAGTATTGCTTCAATCTTGGTCACCCAGAAGTGCTATTTGAATCACCTGCAATGTGCCCAGTAATGCCTCCTTCTGCAATTTGTATGCGGTTATATGTATTGCTAACATATCTAAGCACGATTTTAGACTTTCTGTAGGACCCATTGCTCCTACTACTATTGGAATTGTATGTGTATCTTTTATCCACATAGCTCTTGTTTCTGCCTGCAAATCTGATATTTTATAACTGTGGGTCCCTCTATATGCAAGACACTGTAGTCACTGTGTGTAACAATTTCAGTGATCAGCGCTACTTCTGTCTTCTCTTCATGGACCACTAGCATCTAGTTTTCTACCATCTATCATTTTAACTGTTGGAAATGGGTGATGCGATACGATGTACACTTTATTGTTTTCTATAATACTTTATGGTTAATATTTCTAGTGTTTTTCTGCCACTTCAATACCTTAATCTTTGCACAATCCCCAGTGAAACAGTCTTGGCACATTATTATGCCTTTCAGCATACAGTCCTTCTGCCATTGATATGTCACAGTCAGCAATGGGGTGTACAACTGTTTCCAATTCTGTTTTATGAAGCCTACATTTGTCTGTGTCTCCCATGTCTTCAGTAGACTTTGTAAACCAACATGCATATAGCCCACTACCTTAGGACGACAACAATAACTTTTCATGTCTTGGTTTCAACTTGACTAACCATTCCTGCTTTCGATCCTGATCAACATGAACTTCTTACAGAAGTTTTCTAAATTTGCAAATCTCTTTATGCATTGTCCACATTTTTGGACTTCTCATCTGGTGCTTCACTTTATATTCTTTCCTCTGTTTTTTTGGCACATTTAGTTGTTGCCTGATTTTGAACTACTTCTGTTTTTTTTCCATTCATGCTTGACACTGATATGCTTCTACTAGACTAAGCACAGAAATCATCTTAGATGTGTTCTCATGTTTCAAAACTTTCTCAACATTTGCGTCTTGTGAGGTCAGCTGCTATATGTGCCTTCACAAGATTTCAGATCAATACATGTAATCAATTTCAAGGAGACCCATAACTCCTTCGGAATGGATAAAATGTAGTCTTGGTAAGCACTGACTTTTTTTTTAATTATTTGGTAAGCAGGAAGCATCCTTCTTGTTTTCATGTCTAATTCATGCAATGCAGTTTGTGGCCAGTCAATTACTCCAAAACTATAAGGAGGAAGCAGCGTTGCTTTCATTTCAGGGCTATTGTGATACATTTACAGATGCTACTGAAGTACTTCCAGAGATCTGAGGTGATGGGGAGGCCATACTCCAGCTGGGAGAACAGGACCCCTTTATCAGCAACATTTCTTCCTTCTGGGAACAGAAAGTGAGATATTTTATTGGACCAGAAGAGCAGATTGTTTACTTTAGGCTTTAGTGTTTTGTTTGTGGTTTTATACATTCAGATTGGGATCTAACCAGACACCGAAGGATTTCTAAAACTGAATAGTTTCTGTTGCCTCCTGGCTGCAGCTGCCAGTGGTCCAGTTGCTGGGTTCTTTGGCCAGCCTTGGCTAGGATTCAAAGACTATGACCTTGGTTTACTTTGCATGTCGAATTAATGGCCAAGTAAGCTGATATGCTTTTAGCTGATGTTTTGATCACTGACTGAGATGGGCTTGGGCTGTATATCACCCTATCATCTATATCAAATAATACTGGCATATGCATAAGATCTGTGGGAAGTTTATCGATAAATAGTGAAAAGAGTGTATGGTTCTATTACCTATACCCTTTGCACTATTAATGGAAAGTGGTGTACAAGGCAGGTGTAGCGTCCAAACTGCTCTATACAGCTTGCTGGAATGGAGAGATACAAACCATTTTACAGCTACAAGACTAATTGGTAGTTAGTAGTCCTTGTAACAGAGGAACCTTGGTGGTGGAAGCTTGGATTGCGATCTGCCTGTGTTCCTAGGTCTTCCATTACTGCATTTCAGCTTCAGGGGATGTTGTCAGTACTGTTAATTAACACAAACAGCTTGCATTCAATCATTAATTCATATTACACATTTAAAGTGACACAGTAGATATCACATACTCTAAATTCACTATTTCATCAATAATTTCAATATAAAAAATGTATATATATATATATATATATATATATATATATATATATATATATATATATATATATATATAAATAAATCATAAATGTATTAATTATATACTATTAAATGTTGGATAATGCAATTGTTAGATACCCAGTTCCTGATTTAAACCATAGGGCTTTAAAGTTTTAAACTTTAATATCATTCTAGTTTCTAATTCAAGTAGTTTGTTGTTGTAATCCCCCCCTCTAGTTAGATATGGCTTACCAAGTACACAAAAAAGTGAATATGTTTTTGCATGCCACTAGCATGCACCCTGGACATTTATTACAATCTTTACCTTTGGATGAATTCAATTTATAACAATACTAGTTGTTGATATGATTGTCTGATAAGAATGAAAAAGCCAATGACTTGGATAAAGTTATATTAAGGTTGAATGAGAGAGGTTATGATAAAAATCATCTTTTGGAATGTAAGCATAAAATTTTGGAGGATGTTTATGTTGGACCACATCAACACTGACATAGACCAGAAAAAAATGGGAGAACTGAAGAGAAAGTATGTGATGTAAGGGAAAATGATGATGAAGAAAAGCTCTTTTATGTTACTAGATTTTCTCCCTTTTCGAATGAATTAATTAAAATAGTGAGAAAATATTGGTATATTGTCAGTGAGGATGAAAATATTGGTCATTTGTTCCCAAAACATATTACTTTCTCCTTTAAGAGGGGAAAAAATTTGAAAGAATTATTAAATCATAACTTCGTGAAAGGGAATTATATTAATAGCTCTCTTTCTGGTACCTTTTCATGCGGCCACTGTAGTATATGTGACAGGGTTAAGAATTTGAGTATCATTAATGGTATAACATTTATTCCTAGATTTTATTTTAACTGCAGATCGATAGGGGTAGTATATAGTCTGGGGTGTTCTTGTGATAATGTATGGTACATAGGACAAACTAAAGGTATGGTTAGAATTCGGGTACTGGAACATTTAAAAGACATAAGGAATCGGAATGAAGTTAGTCCTGTTGCCCAACACTTCCTTGTTAAACATGATGGTTCCCCTAATAGTTTAAAATGTTGTGTACTTGGTAAGCCATATCTAACTAGAGGGGGGATTACAACAACAAACTACTTGAATTAGAAACTAGAATGATATTAAAGTTTAAAACTTTAAAGCCCTTTGGTTTAAATCAGGAACTGGGTATCTAACAATTGCAATATCAAACATTTAATAGTATATAATTAATAAATTTATGATTTATTTATATTTATATATATATATATATATATATATATATATATATATATATATATATATATATATATACATTTTTGTAGTGAAATTATTGATGAACTAGTGAATTTAGAGTATGTGATATGTACTGTGTCACTTTAAATGTGTAATATGAATTAATGATTGAATGCAAGCTGTTTGTGTTAATTAGGATGAATAAGTATGTAAACCAGTTAAAAAGTGAATGTTCTGAGATCCATGAAGGCGAAAGGCCGAGGTACCAGATCGTTAACCAAATAAAGAAGATACTCTGGTGAAGTGCTGGTGATTTTGTGTTTCTTATTTAATCATTTGCCTGCTGGTGTTTTTTGACTTGTGTGTGTGTGTGTGTGTGTGTGTGTGTGTGTGTGTGTGTGTGTGTGTGTGTGTGTGTGTGTGTGTGTGTGTGTTTCTCTCGAGCTCTGCATCTACTTGTATATTTACATATTTATATATGTAAATGACACTGTCTGTTGCTCAACTGTTTGCCTGTGCATGTCTGTATGTGTATAAATGTGTGTAAGATATGAAGGCACTTTTACATAGTACGTAACTTGCATTTTATATGTAATATAATTCCTCTAATAATAGGATCATAGGAAGTTACTAGGCTCTGAAGCTCTTATAAGGCTAGGCAAGAGTTTAGCCCTTGTTTAGACAGATTAGCACCCGATGCCCCTGTCAGGCAAAGACAGGGATGGACTCCCAGGGGTATATTTTGTGTTTCTCATCCAGTTATCCCATTTGCACTTAAAAAGGGGTAAAGAGGTAATCTGCTTGATCTGCAGAGGGAGTATATTCCATAGATGAGGGAGTCTCTGGGACACAAATCTGTCCTGCCAACCAGTCTGTTTGATGTTACAGACCAGGTTGACGCCGTGTGTTGGCGTTACTGGAGTGGAGTTTGACTAGCAAATATGTAGCAGTCCCATCAAGGCGTGGTCTGTGATCACCTTGTATGCCAGACAGAGATTACCTCTGAGGATTCTGTATTAATCTAATTAGAGTGATAGGGATTTTACCCTGTATGTGTATGGTAGATGTTTGAGGCCCTGGATTCTCCTAGTGAGGAACCTCTGTGGTCTCTGCACTTGATGCATTTGCTTTGAGAGGTACATGCCAAATGGGGTGCTGTACTCAATAATGGCCCTTATGAGGACAGAATACAGGGATGTTATGACCTCCTTCTCCCTGGACAAGATACCCTGACTTATGACATAGGCCATGTACAAGACTTTCCATACAACAGAAGCAACAGGGTGGTCTAAAGTCAGGTGACTATCAACCTGAGTGCCCATGGCTAATTGCATGTTTAGGACATTGTTATTAATGTGATAATTAGTTGGGACATCACTCTCCCTAAAGAAGACGATGATGCATTTATTCATCTTCAGCTTGAGTCCATGTTTTTGGGAAAAGTCATTTGTCTGAGTGAGACCTGCTTGGAGGATGTACACATCACTAGAAGATTTGATGACGGCACCCAGCTTGCAGTCTTCTGCAAACTTGGTCAGCCAGAGCCCAGTGGCTTTGGTCTGCACCTCATAAAAATATATCCTAAATTACACAGGCCCCAAGACCGAATCCTGGGGCACACCTCTTTTTATTGGCAGACTGCTTGAGGTAGCTTCCCCTATTTTGACTGCGTGGCTTCTATTACTGAGCCAGTTTGCTGCACATCTGGTAACATATCGATTTATGCCTTGTTGAGAGAGTTTATCTATTATGCCCAGTGGGGAATAGTGTCAAAAGGCTTTGAACAGGTAAAAGTAGGTACTGTGCACCATTTTGCCCTAGGCCATGGCTTTGTCAACTGTCTCAAAGAAGTCAAACAGATTTTGCACACATGACCTCCCCTTGACGAAGCCAAACTGTGCTTGATCAAGTGCATGTAGGTTGCCAATATCCTTGTTAATGGGGGCCTTGATAATCCGTTCCATGGCCTTTCAGATCAGGCTAGTTTGGCTATTGGCTGTATAATTTCACATATTGGTGGATGCTCCACCTTTGTGCAAATGGATGACAGTGTCTGTCCTTCACTCAGCTGGGGTGAAGCAAGTACTCAGGCTTTGGTTGAAAGGGCTGCTTAATGGTGCTGCAAGTTCCTGCTTGAGTTCACATAGTATGCAGCCTGTGATGGTATCTGGTCCCATGAATGCTGTATTTTTTGCCTTTGAGAGAACAGTGATGACCTGTTCCATACATATAAGAGGAAGGGGGCAAGTACTGTGGATGTTCTGATTTACTGATGGGGTGGCAGAGGGTTACAGTTCTCCTGAATCTGTCAACCAGCAAATTTACTATATGTGCTCTCCTTGACCACCAGTTCTGAACAGATCTGGGTGCTTCCTTTGAGGTTGTGGACATCTGTGATGTGGCCAGTTTGGAGTTTGGTTTGGAGGATTTCACTATTGCTCTTATTTTCTTGTTCAGGCTAAGGAGACGTAGCTTCCAATTGTGCACATGCTCCTTCTTGGTCTTGGACAGCAATTTGTTTCCTTGGGTTATAGAGTTTATTTTTTGCAACGGTCTAACAGAGATGTTTACTCTTCCTTGCCAAGGAAGATATAGTCCTGTCAGATATTCCTGATTCCATGCATCTTTATAAATTGTTGCATAGTGCTTTGGTGTAGTTTTTGATATTGTTGCCAGTTCCCACAGAGGGGAAGGGGGATGTGAAGCTGTTAATACCATCTCTCTGGAGGCTGTAATCTGCTTCGGACATTTTTTTTTTTTGTCTAATCAGAGTGGGGGGGGGGGCTTTGTGCTCGGATCATACCAGGGAGTCTACTGTAGGGATGCTGCAGTGGTTACTTGTGTTGGTTAACACTAAGTCCAAGATATTTCCACCTCTTGTGGGGGTATCGACTAGGTGTTCCAAGGCATTTGCTCTAATTACATATCCTATAGCTACTTCAAAATATTCTACGTGGGACATATTTTATATCTTAAGTTTAAACAAATTATATACTAATAATTAAGCCAGTACAAAACTAATTTATCAGACAGCCCATTAAATAAGTGCAAAAATGCCCTCCATGGCCCGAGTTACTAGGAAATAATGGCTCTCTCAGGACTGGGGAACCCCATAGCTCTCCATCTCTTTGCACCAAAAATCTGGACAAAGTCAAAAATAATGGTGGTAGCAAAGACACAATAATAAAGAGAAAAAATGAAAATGAATTGCTCTTATAAACTTACAAGTTGCTAGCATCAAAGGTTTGGTGTTACTGTACATTTTCTGAAGGATTTTATTTTAATAAATCAGTTGGACTTTTATACAGCAGTATTTTTTCGTGGTGGTTTCACTCGTGTATGTTTTTTGATTTGTTAAGTCTTTTGACGAGGGAACCTTTGGACTTATAGCAGCATCTAATCTCATCAATTTTCTGAAGGATATGATGTCTGAAACTGATTATGATTGAAAATATGCACAAAGACAGCAAGTGGCTAAAAGGAAAAATAGTAATGCGGTTAAAGTAATAAAGAATTGCTTAATAGTTTACTGCTGAATCAGAGAAGATCATATTAAGTTAAAAGAATGCATCAGTTATATACATAATGCAAGTGATACTTACTTTCCAAAATTATTCAGTAGCCCACCCCCCCCCCCCAAAAAAAAAAAAAAAAAAAAAAAATCACTGCATGGACTGTAGAATACTGTGAGTTTTCAGTACATGCATTTACTGTACCAGTGTCATGTAGGCAGATTTGCAATTTACTGATATGCTGTAATTTAAAAAATGTGGAGATGAGTAGAATGTCAGGCAATAACCGAAACAGCATGCCAAAAGGCAGCTGTTGCCATTGATCCTGCATATGATTATCTACGGACTTTCTTGATGCATTTGGTCTGAAGCCTCCGAGCCAAATACATGCTGGGGTACAGTCAGTAGACACACACATTTTTTTGATTTATCTGTTTCCTGCTGTGAAATTGTATTTAAACACCCATTAATCATCTTTCAAACCATTAAGTAAAAGTACCATTTTACCCTAAGCTGCATATGTAAATTTGTCATGAGGTGTTAGCTTGCCTTTAACCCCTGACTGTGCTGAATGCTTTGAAGTCACGAAAAGAGAAGTACTCTGCATTCATTGTAAGCATTGATATGGCTTTCTTCAGACACCCGTCCAGGCAAAGGCATATGCTATTAAGGTTATCCGATGAATTGGGGGAGAGGATCTTCTACTGTTTTGCCCCTTGCAGGGGTGACCATGTTTAACTCTATAGCAAAAGTGGATGTCACACACATAGTCATTAATGTGTGTTTTTCTGTGTGTCTCTGTGTAGTTAAGGACAACTCCAGTCTCAACCACAATGTAACTCTTTTAAATCATGGACAAAGTGAAGATGAGAAGTCTTTACACTTTGCTGTTTTCTATAAGCTGAAATAGATAGATGACCTAAGCTGTTAAGTAAACAGCTTAATGGGTTAAGGGCAAGACAAAATAGCAGTGGTGACGAAGGGTCACCCTGGAATACTCACGACTTTTTATGCCTTGTTTAAATTTGATGAAATAAGCATGCAAAATCTGAAGGTAATGCTACTCAATGCTAGAAGTCTAAACCTCAAAATACACTCTCTCAAGGCACTTCTAAAAATGGAGAACATCAATATCTGTGCAGTAACTGACACCTGGTTCAGGGCTCCAGAGAGCACCCCTGCAAAACCAGGCTACAACTCTTACTACACTTTTCGGCCACCAAACCAGGACCAAAACACTAAAGGCGGAGGAGTGTCCATATTCACCAAGGATATTTACACCTCCAGGCTAGTTGCCCAACACAATGCATCTGAACTTCTACAGGTACAACTAATACTAGGTAAGACTGCAATCCAAATTGTAGCTTACTACAGATCCCCCACCATGCCCCGAGATTCTCACTACACCTTTCTAAACATACTGGAAAATATTAAGATACAACCAAACACCCTAATACGGGGTGATTTCAACTACCCTGCCATTAATTGGGAAAACTACTCGGCCACCAACACCTTAGCCCAACGGTTCTTGGAATTCATAAATTCCAATGCCCTGGATCAACTA
Source organism: Protopterus annectens (assembly GCF_019279795.1). NCBI lineage: Eukaryota > Metazoa > Chordata > Ceratodontiformes > Protopteridae > Protopterus > Protopterus annectens. The sequence goes on from NC_056725.1 coordinate 1,647,537,654, forward strand.
ATACATAGTCCCACCAGGGGCTCAAATATCCTAGATCTGGCCATACCAACATGGGAGATCGATGCTCGACGCCAGTGGTCACCCCCTCATTGGTCAGGTCTGACCATAAGCTAGTCACCCTTGACGTCCACATCCCACCCACCAGTAGGGAAACCTCCATAAAAAACTTCTCCAAAGCTAACTTCATGTTACTCAAGTCAGAAGTGGCAAACTTCATGACACCCATGCAGATGCGAACTGAAAGTTCGACTTCTGAATCCTACACTAAGGCACTGTACAAGCACATCTACTCATGCATGAATCATGCCATTCAAAATAGCACCAAGATGCTCTCCTCCAAAAAAAAAAGAAGCTGATCTGGTGGTCCCCTGCCATAAACAAACTATACAACAGAATGAAGAAACTGTTGCAGAAAAGAGGAAAATCCCAGGATGCAAAAAACTCCCTTAACAGCCTCAGTAAGAAGCTGAGATCCCTCATAAAATCCTCCAAAGCTAGTTACGAAAATAAAATTGCCAAAGATTCCAAGGACAACCACGAGACATTCTATAGTTATGTCAAGAATCTAAATGGCAGTGCTCAGATCTGTTCTGAGCTACAACAGAATGGCATTAAATATACTGATCACAAGGATATTGCCAATATCCTGGCAGATCGATTCAGTGCCAACTTCACCCCCCTCTCACCCCCTAAAGGGTCCAGCTCAATACCAAAAGATTGCCAAATTCTGGTAATCATGGCCACACAGGTAGAAAATGCACACTCCAAAGCTAAGAATACAGCATCCATGGGACCAGATGACATCCCGGGCTGTGTACTACATGAACTACAAAATGAACTAGCACCTCACCTAAGTGTCATGTTTAATCATAGCCTGACCTCAGGCTTTGTGCCCACTGAGTGGCATACAGCTACAGTTATCCCATTCCACAAGGGGGGGATCCACCTTGGATCACAGGAACTATCATTCCATCAGTCTGACAAGTCTGATCTGCAAAGCCATGGAATGCATTATCATGGAACTTGTAAATAAAGACACTGGCCACCTTCAAACACTGGACCCCACCCAGTTTGGTTTTGTAAAGGGCTGATCTTGTCTCCTCAACCTGATTGACTTTTTCGAAACAGTATCCAGAGCCATGAATGAGGGCAAGGCAGTCCACACAGCCTATATGGACCTTGCCAAGGCCTTCGACACTATCCCCCACTCTTGAATCATAGATAACTTACTAAGCTGGGCACTAATCCCTTAGTCACTCGATGGGTTGCCAACTGGCTTACTGACAGAACCCACACTGTAAAAGTAGCCGACTCAAAATTCAGCTCCAGACAAGTGACAAGTGGAGTACCTCAGGGTTCAGTCCTGAGACCGCTCTTGCTTGGGATCTCCTTCCCTGACATACAGGCCAGCGTGAAGTGACTCTGGCTAACAAAGTCCGCAGATGACTGCAAACTGGGAGCCATTATCGAATCCCCAAATGATGTGGATATTCTACAAAAGGGCCGTACAGAAACAGATGCTTGGTGCCAGAGCCATGGACTCAAGCTCAATGCCAAGAAATGTATAGTTATCCCCTTTGGGAAAAAACATGTACCCATGAATTACCACATAAGGTGCAGTACAATAAACATCGAAAGTGTGATAAGGGACTTAGGGACACAAGTGGACAGTGGTCTCATCTTCGATAACCATGTTGCCACAACAGTCAGGAAATCCTTCTATGTGGCACACCTCATCATTAAGGGCTTTTCATCCAGAAAAAAGAATGTCATTGTCCCACTGTACTTATCCCTCATTAGACCCATTATAGAGTACGACACCCCATTTGATATGTACCTCACATTACATCTGCAACAACTGGAAAGGCCACACAAGTACCTCACTAAAAGAATCACAAGCCTAAAGCAGATGCCCTATGCCGACCATCTAAAAAGACTCCAGCTATACTATGTCACATATCACCTACTCAGAGGCAATCTCTGCTTAACATACAAGGCCATGTCAAACCCAGAGCTGCTGGACATGCTACACTTAAAGAAATCCCAATCCCTCAGAGCCACACACTCCAGGGATCTAAACCTGGTCATCACAATGAACAAAACATGCTGGAGGGATACGTTCCTGACCCAGAGACTCCCCATACTCGGGAATAGACTGCCCATACATGTCAAGTTGAGTGTCTTTTTGGCCCTCTTCAAAAAGAACCTTGACGATTGGATGGGAGATAGGAAATTCACCCCAGAGATCACGTCACTCACCCTGGTAGACAGAGGACCAGGGAAGTAATAGCAAGGGAATTGTTATGGCTAGGCTTGTATAGGTTCTAGGGCCGATAGCCTAGTACCAACCTATGAACAAGGAGAGTGCTATGAAGTCTTGGATCTCTGGCTACAATATTTAGGATAACTTGCAGTAAGATGTGCACTATTCCCAAAGGCCACACAGAACGGCCTGGTACATTGACTTTTAATAAGCTATACATGAAAATTATGGAGGCAAAATTCAGTCTGTACTCATGACACTAACATTAGCAGTTCAGTCCTGTGCGCTTACTGCCTGGCTTGACAAGTGTAACTAGTGCGACTTCAAATTGGATGCCGCAATCCTTACTTTACAGAAGGGAGTAAGTGGTGTTTCATGCAAACTGCACACATTACTTTATTAGCTGTGGAGAGATCATGTCAAAAGCTGTAATGTGAAACTAAAGAACTGTGTTTGGCTAAGTAGTGTCAGCTGCAAATTAACAACTCAATATATGGGCAGTTTAACAGTAAGATTGGAAATATGCGCAAAGACAGGATGCGGCTCAAAGAATTTATTAATCTGGTTGAAAGAATAGAGGACTGCTAAATAGTTTCAGCTGAATTAGAGAAGATCATATTAAGGTCATAAAATGTTGCAGTTATCTGCATAATGCAAGTGATACTTTCCCAAAATATACAGCAGGCCCTGCCACCCTCACTAAAAAAAAAACTTCACTGAGGGACTGTATAATACAGTCAGTTTTCAGTACACTCTTTTTTATTGTGCCAGTATCATAGACACAGGTTTGCAAACTACTGTTTTGCTATCATTTAAAAAATGTGGAGATGATGTGAATGGCAGGAAATTACAGAAACAGCATGCCACATGACTGCTGTTGCTCAAAATGATTGGAAACCAAAAATAAATGAATAATGTTTCGTAGAAATAGCGGTAAATCAAAAATCAGCAGTAGTAAAACACAATGAAATCAACAATTAGCAGAAACTTGCTTGCAAAAATTAAATTGAATTTGTTTAAATCTGTCTGATGGTGCCAAAACAATTAAATCTTGCTGCAGGCAGAGGGGAAGACATTTCAAATGGCACTCCTTCCTTTCAATTCTGAGCTGTCAGTTGCAGTGACAGTTTTAACACCTCTGCAGTAGTGTAGGAGGACTGTCGATTCATCTTGGACTACAAAAGAATACCTAGAACAAAGGCATCCAGTTTAGCAACAACTCTGGCTGCCACTGGATAACTTCAAATTATAGTGTAAAGCAAGCTGTGAGCTAAACATAAATGAGGGTGATTTGCAACAGAAAAGAAGCTGGCCTCTTACAGAAGGAATACAAACTGACAGTGAGTCACACATTTCCGATTATATGTCAATGGCATGGGATTTCACAGTTACTTCCTTATGTCTGGCATGAGTCATAGAAAGAAGACTTGAAATGCTTTATGGGAAAAAGAAAGGGTTGAAGTAGAAGAAGATCACACTGATGTATCAAGTCCAATCAGTAGCCATTTTATTTATTTTATTTATTTTACATTTGTTGACCTGACTAGTCTAGCTGGATATGTATCCATTTTCAGTAGAGGCCCGGGGAGAAAAGCTCCACACAAATACAAACAAAAACAAAAAAACAAAACAAAAATGTATACAAATAGAAATATATCATTACATGGTAAAAAAGGATTAAAAACCATATGATACAGTGTAACACTTCAGAAAGTTAACATAGAACATAATATTTCTTATAGAGGTGAATAGATGCACTCTAGTAAGAGATAAGTACAATAATTTACATCAGACTTGAGGGATTTAAGCAATACATTGAATAAAGTTTGGTTTAGTGATAGTCTTAGTTACACGACTAATTATTAAATGTTAGGAAGAAGGTAGAAGAGGAGAAAAACAGGGTATAGGTGTTGATTAGTCAGGTTTAGTACAAGGACATAGCCAGTGACTTTGGAGGTAATTTTTGAGTTTTTGTTTGAAGAGTGGCAATGATGTAGTTAGTGTTATATCACTAGATAGCAGATTCCAGCTCTTTCCTTCTGTATTAGTAAATAGAGAGTCACCAGCTGTGTTATTAGACTTTGTTAAACTGGCAATGAGTTTACTAGGAGAGCGAAGGGAGTTGAGATTATTATATGGGATTAAAAGTTTTGAGAGTATAGGGGTATTATTGGGTTGGTACAGTATTTTGTGGGCAATTGTGAGTTGGGGGATTAACAGATGGTTTTGAAATTCCAGCCAGTCTAGTTGTTTCAGGTTAGAACAGTGGTGAGGTCTAAAGGGATTTCCAGTAGCGAATCGGGCAATATTATTGTAGCAAGTTGCAAGTTTGTTAAGGTTAGTTTTCTTAAGGTTAGTAAAAACAGGTGAGGCATACAGAAGTGTTGAGATTAGATGGGAATGAGCGATCTTGGCTCTAGCTGATGTGGTTAAGAAAGACTTAATTCTATATAAGGATCCTATTTTTCTGTTGACTATTTTAATGGTGTTGTTAATATGTTGATCAAAAGAGAGATTTTTGTCAATCGTTATTCCTAACAGTTTGGTAGTAGAGTCAGGTGAGATGACAGTGGCATTATTTGAAGAGATTGTGAAGTCTAAGGGGGAGGACCTAGTAGTGGGAGTAAAGAGAAGGAGTTTAGTTTTTTTGGCATTAAGTAGGAGGTAACGTCTGGTAAACCACGTTTCTGCTGTGTTGAAGTTGTTTTGAGTAAAGGAAGAAAGTTCAGTTGGAGAGGTAGCTGAGCAAATAAGGATGGAGTCATCTGCATATTGAATGCAGGTTGCTTGAGGAATTGCTAAATAGAGATCATTAATGAATAAAGAGAAAAGAAGTGGTCCAAGAATGGAGCCCTGAGGGACACCGATGGTGACAGGTAACAAGGAAGAAATTTGATTTTCCCAGAGAACTGCCTGTTGCCTATTGCTGAGATAAGATCTGAACCAATTAATGGCTAGGTTATCAAAGGAGAGAGATGTTGTGGTAAACAGGCTAAAATTACAAATAAAGCACTTGGAGTGATTTTGAGGTGTTAAAATAGGTCTGGAAACAAAGAGAGACTGAAAAAACATATTTTTTTAGTTCAAGGGTGGAGTTTTCCTTTAAAATTACACCAGGGTTTAGAATATGAATACCATACAGTGTCAAAGCAGCAACACCACATATGTCTGACTGTAACACTGTCACGTTGCACTTTATGGACTATGATAGCATCACTGTATGCTGTGGAGAACATGTTGTAAGGAGTGTAGGACATGGATGTGGAGTCACATCCTTGTGGAACGGTGCCTCAAAAGTCATAGTTGTAGGTATAGACATGCAAGTTGCCTACTGTTAGATTAGAACCGTTATATGTGTAGATAAATTAACTTGCAAATGTTACTGCCACAGCACAGGGTTGTTTTTAATACTGTCAGAATGCATGTTATACAGGATGACACAATCATTGTATGCTACAACAAGATGTTTGGAGTAGTGTTAGACATAGCTGTGGATTTGCATATTGTTCTAAAATTGTCACGCAGTTGATTGTTGAATGCACACACAGTTGACTGCAGCAAGAATAGAAGCCCTAACTAACTATTTACAGAGTACAGTACTTAAAACAAGCATCACAGTACAAATCTGGCTTTTTAAATGTCAGACAACACTTTATAAGTGATGAAAACAGCAGTATCTGGTGAGAAGAGGATGATAGCAGTATCCCACATGGTGTGAAATGGTCTCTCATCTGTAAACCAAGTGAGCACACACAGACAGATATGCACACACACACACATGCACACACGCACACACACACACACACACACACACACACACACACACACACACACACACACACACACACACACACACACGCACACACACACACACACACACACAGACCAACTCACCACAGTGAGATCAGAACACCTACCTAACTATTTACAGGGGTCTATATCAGTTGAGCGAAAACCCCTTTACACGAATACCTAAACATCAACCCCTATACCTCAAACCACAAAAATCCCGAATGCACTAAACCGTGAAAAATAAAATATCTAACTATCATAGTCAGCCAACCCCACCACTCGCTACTTAGTACCTACCCAAACAAAATAAATAAACCACATACATACACTAACCAAACCTTACAGACATACACCCAAACAAAATAAATAATCCACATACATGCATTTAACAAAACCCTACTTCCAACATTACACTAAACCCCACATACACAACTATCTATGCACTATCCTTAACCCCTCCCTAACTCTAAGGTCCGTAACTACCACACACTTCCCCTACAGACATACACCCAATCAAAATAAAATAACACACATACATACACTTAAAAAAAAAACCTACATCTAACACTACACTAAATCTTACATACATTACCTATCTATGCGCTTACCTTAACCCAAATCCTACCCCTAAAGTCCTATCTATTGCACACTTACCTTACGGAGCTATACCACAGACGGGCCAACCAAAACAATTTGACATTTCGGAATTTGCGGTTTTGGACGTTCGAGGTTTACGTACTTTGCGCAATGCGGTTCAAAGTATTTGTATTCGCACCACATCTCAAGTCTGGCTTTTATAGTGTTGGACAACACTTTATAACTGATGCTGTCTGGTGAGAAGATGATGTTAGTAGCAGTTTCCTGCTTGCTGGTGCAAAATGGTCTCCTGAATGTCAACCAAGTGAACATAGACACACACTAGTTGACTGAAATGAGAACAAGACACCTATCTAACTATTTACAAAGCACAGAATTTAATGCAATTACCACAGCACAAAATTGGCTTTTGCAGTGTTAGAGAACACTTTATAACTGATGACATTAGCAGTGTCTGGTGAGAAGAGAATGGTAGTAGCAGTATCCTAAATGCTGCTGTAAAATGGTCTCTGAAACACCAACCAAGTGAAGCCAGACACACTCATCTGTTGAGTAGAGTGAGATTAGAACTGCTACCTAACTGAGCATACTGGCTAAAGAATACAGTATTTAACACAAGCATTACAGCACAAGTCTGACTTTTACACTGCTGCTTGACAATTTATAGTGGATGACATCATCATTAGATGTCTGGAAGAAGATGCTGGGAGGCGAATGGGTAGCTATGTATGACTGTCAAGATATTAAAGTTCTGCATGTTACCAGATTGATGATAGTAGGATACAGCCTGGTGTTACTCTGACTATGCCCATACACTTAAAAACATAGAGACACACTAGTAGTATGTCTGCTGTGCTAATTTATCACAGATGTAAGTATATAGTTCCCACCTGCAAAACACAATAGTTAATGATTGCAACACCACTGAAGTATGCTTTTGTTTTGTCATACTGGTCTTTATAGATGATGCCATCATCAGTAGATGATGTTGGTAACATATCCTATTATGAGGGTGGTGTGCAAAGTATGGCTGTAGTATTTCCTGTCATGCTCCCAGTGTGCAGGTATATATTAAGAGACAGCTTTACAAACTATATGCAAACAGCTGTCATGAATGCATTTAGCAGAAATTATACATTTTTCCCTAGAATTATGTGTACATTACACACAAATTGTCAGATACAGACAGAAATATTTTTGATCATATTTAACTTTTCATATTTGTGAATAATTGCTGTCTACATTAGTACAAGTATTAGACTATCTGAATGTGTATTGGCAGTATAAAATCTGACTGTGTATTGTCACTATAAAGATGTAGATGGTATGTAACCACACACTTTTTGTATTTATTTCTGTAGTGTATTTGATATTTGGGAACAAGTACTGAGATACCAAGTTTCAAGTGCATGGGTGTAGGTAGAACATGGCTACGATGTAAATATGTATTCAGTCTTTACATGTACTATAATGGGATGAAAACTAACTAGGAAGTAAAGAAAAGTAATAAATGCTAAGGAGCACTTTCCATAGCACACTGCTGAGTAGCTGATTTATGAGATCAATGGCAAAGTGTTTGTGCATGCGAGATACACATTTAAGGGCGCCAACTTGAACTTGTAAAGTACTTATCTATACTGGCTATGGTAGACGCAGCTAACAGATACCATGGTGTTCATATATAGTTCATATTGTAAATGTGACATAAATTGTCTAACCTTATAATAATATTCATACTGCTTTCCCCAGTTGCACATAGTTAAGTGACGAGTAAACATGGGCCTTTGCTTCATTTATAAAATTATGAGATTTTTATTGGTTTACTTTCCTCCACACAAACACGTTAAGCAGAGAGGCATAGCGGTCAGCACTTTGGACAGTACTAAGTCGAAGAAAAACACCTACTGCTTAGCTATCTCTGTGGCACCAAAAGTCATAATAATGAGGACCAGAAACTACATTACCAGTCTCACATCTTCTCATCTCTGCTTTCATGCATAACAGACTTCCTCACAAAAAAATACACATTCAACTCAAGGCATGTATAACAAGCATATCAGGTAAATCAAGTGAAACTTGACCAGTATATTTTACCTTTTAGTTATTTAATATGAAACTGTACTTGATAAAAAAACATATAAAATCCAGTGTACCTATCTTAACTCATTCACTCCAATGGACCTCAGGAAGTCTGCACTGTAACTTCCAATGGGTGGAGCATAAGTCTTTTGACAGAATCAAATTATGTCCCCACATTTCAAACAAATGTTCATATTTCTAGAATGATAGGGGTTATGAAAGAAGTATCAATGGCAAATTCTTCAGCAAAAACTATTTTTATAGTGGTAGTATTCTTTAGGTTCTATGTATTAAACTCAGTTTTATAAGTGACAGTAAACACAGCAACTGTTATCTTTACAATATTTTGTAAACAGCTTATAATATCTCATCAACCACTCAAGATACACACATACTGTCAGCAGCGTTTTATTCATCTAGTTGAGAGCTTCCACGTGAGGCTAAGGAGTTCTGTCTGCCTGTCTTGGTTATCAAGATATTTTAAAAAATGTGAAAATTATATCTATATAAATTCATATCATAAAAACAACAGTTAATATATATTTACCTGCACTAGACAGAGGTCAAATATAAATGCAGTTGAGTTTGTCATTGTGCAAGCTTTAAGATGAAATCTTTTAAATCCTTGTACATAGCATGGTTTTGGAATTATTGATACAAATATGATCAAGCAATATTTAACGCCAAGAGGTGTCAGTAGGAGTTAACTGCAGATGCATCTGGAGGCATCACTCAGATGTAATGAGTTAACAAATATATACAAATACAAGTTTCAGTGCCTAAGGTATGTACCATCCTCCTTTGGGTTTTTAAACAGCATATCAGATTAATTGCTTCATATAAACTAGGAAGCTTATTCACTTGACTACAACTGCAAAAGTTTTTCTGTTCATTCAACTATACTCTTGAGATTATCCACTATAACAACATTAGGTAAATGTTCCAGAATGGAACATACAAACATTCTACTCTGGTTACACACAAAATTAAGTCTACATAAGGCATTATTCTGGCCCAAATTTTAATAGCATAAACATGTTCCATAACAAAACAGTATCAAGCACACCAGGGGCAGGATCATAGCCTCGGGCAACACCTGACGGGCCTGTAAAAAGTTGAGGGTGAGTTACTGTCAATGCCACTGCATGTTGCAGCAGAAGGAAATACATTCAGATATCTCACTTGTACAGTAGCTACTGTACAAATAACTTTGGTGTAATCCTTTCCATCTACTTTGCTCGTTTTGAGGTTATTGGTTTATTTTGAGCGTTTGGTGCTTTCTTGGTTACAGTAGCTACTGTGTTACTTGATGCATTGTGACATTTTGTGTATGAGTGTACAACTGTGCTTAAACCCCTCCCCAAAACAGATAGATCTGATGCCCACATAAAAGTATGTTCAATCTGACACAATGACTGCTACAGTATTACAATGGTGATCGCAGTAAGCTTACCTGCACACTCCTCTGCTGTGGATATGGTGGCACCCACCTCCACAATGTATGATGTGATGGAAGCCTGGGAGCAGTCACATGTTCCTAGGTTTGCCAGGAATTCCTCAGTGGCTGGGAGTGGTTGTTCCACTGCAGGCCTCCACCGGTGATAGCACAAACCCTGGCTACATCAGATGCCCTTCATCATGAAGCATTCACCATGTCTGTTGTGCGGTGTTGATCCTGCTCATATGTCCTGTCCCGGTGGCCACTGGGATTCACATCCTGAACAAGGTCTGCCTACAATGCACCTCGCTGTTCCCCATTATGCCTCCCCCTGGATAGCAGGATGTGATGATGCTGCCTTAGTCCTTCAAGTATAATTTCATTCTCTGCATCTGAGAAGGGGGCATGGCATCCATGGTACATTATTCCTAAAAGACAACAAAAGGGGAACACATTACAGGATCAGATATGCAGATGTCCGCTATGTACAGATATAGCAAGGAGAAAATTGCCTTTTATTCCAGGGGAGAGAGAAAATGTTAGCATTACATGACTGATAGTGTGCTGGAGATAACCTTGAACCATACTATGAGTTGAGCAACACAAGTTACAGGACATTCTTTTTGCATTCTAGAACTATTACAGCGTTATAATTGACTCCAGTGACAGTAGAATACAACTGTACTACATATATTAATACAGCTTTATTTTATAATCAACACTGCTGGTGAACATTTTTTATTGGTACTGCTTTGAAATATCAGTGAAGACCACACACAATATCTGGTCATAACATGGGCCAACTCACCCATATATATTTTGTTCCTAGGGTGGACATACATGAGAGCATTATGTGACTGGTATTGGCCAGGAGAAAACAATTGACCCCGTACCATGGGTTTAACCACACACATTACATGGCATTCTTTTTGAATCCTAGAACTATTACAGTGTTATAACTGACTACACTGACAGTAGAAAACACATGCATGGAATACAATCATACTGCATATATTAAAACAGCTTCAATAATGCTGTTGAACATTTTGTATTATTTTTGCTTTGAAATATCTGTGAAGTACACACACAATATCTGCCCATGGAGTGGGCTACCAACCTCACCCATATACCTTTATTACCTGAAGTAGGAGGAACAGAGAGCATTATGTGACAGATATTGGCCTGGAGACAGCCTTGGACAGTACTATGAGTTAAGTAATACAGTTTGCAGGCCATTACTTTTGCATTCCACAGCTATTACAGTGTTACACTTGACTGCAGCAACCTTATCATAGACAAGCAATGCATACAGCTCTACTGCCATGATTATGACAACACAATCCTACTGAACACCATTTTGCTTGCTGTTATTGATATTGTTTATTGCAATACAGTTGTTATTGTTCATTTATTGTACTACAGCTCTAATTGCCCATTTATTGCAGTACAGTTCTGCTTGCCCATAATTGCACTACAGTTTTTCTTATGTATACTTTATTGCAGTAAAATGAGTATGTGTTCACCAGTGAATTTTTCCAGCATATTAAATTATATGTGAGATACCTGGATGATTTATTTATTATTTGGAAGGGTCCAATTGATATGATTCCCCTTTTTTTAGACTATCTAAATCACATGACTGATTTCTTGAAATTTACTTACCAAATGGATAAGACAGGTATAGCCTACTTAGATACTTGGATTATTAACACTGGAATAGGCTTTGCTTCTAAGATATACAGGAAACCGACCTTCTTCAACGATTATATACGATATGGTAGCTGTCATCCCCCCCACATTTTTAGGAACGTAGTGAAAGGTCAATGCATACGTGTTGCACGTATGTCATCCACAAGAGACACTATGATAGAAGAACTGGAAGTAGTGTTTAAATTATTCAAGGACAGAGGCTACCCTGTACGTATGTTGGATGGTGTAACCAGTTATGTTAAGTCACAATGGGGACTGAAATACGTACCACTTTTGGGAGTCACACGTATTGACACCCCTAGACTTGAGGATGATAGAAGCAGTAAGGTTTGCGTTATTATGTTCAATCCTTATACCAATTTAGTTAAAGAAATTATTCGGAAACATTGGGATTTAATTTCATTTTCGGGTTCTATTGGACATATTGTAGGAATGTACCCCATAACCGTATACAAAACTGGTAACAACTTGAAGAGAATTTTGGAGCAAGGAAAGGTAGGGACACATATAGAGAAGAAGAAGGGTACTACTAAATGTGGAAAGTGTAAACAATGTAAGCACATCAATGGAAGTGTAAAGATTAAATTGAATAATGTTATAAAATCAGTTATATATTGTAAAAATGGAAATTGCAATACACAGTGCATAGTGTATATAGCTACTTGTTCCAAATGTTCGGCCTATTATGTAGGCAAAACTGAAAGGAAGTTCAGAACACGCATATATGAACACATGTATAGGATTCAGAAACAAGATACCAAAAATGCATTAAGCAAACATATTATTGACATGGGTAATGAACATACTTTCAGTTTTGCTATTACTGACCAGGTGGAAATGACAGCTCGAGGAAGGAATTGGAAAGTGTATTTAGCTTGGGTAGAAAGTAAATGGCAGATAAGCTTAGATGCCACAACATTCCCAGGTATTAATGATAGTATAAGTTTAAAACCTTTTTTGTTATTAAATGAATAGTGACCTATCAGTTTTTATCTATATATATATATATATATATATATATATATATATATATATATATATATTTTGATCCCTGTTTTTAATATTGTAAAAATTATAGAACAATTAGTGCTTGCATTTGATTCATTTATGAATTAACAGTATACAATTACATTATTATTTTTATTACCCATATTACATCATAATGTAGGTTTATTGTTGATTGTAGGTATTTATATGGCACTACATTAATATATTAGTATGTATATATTTTAAACATCCATTTTCAATTTATTTGATTTTTGGTGCCAAAAGTGCTTTAAATATGGAATAATTATTGAGAGCAATGGTTCTGATGAAGTCTGGGGTCTACCAGATGAATGCGCTTAACCATTTGTAACAGAGTCTTGATCATTGGATTTTTATTGTGGAACTTCATTAAATTGTGTTTTTCGACAACGCTTTGGATTTATCTTTGTTCGAGTCCGAGGATCTGATTTGGGCTGTTTGAGTATTCAGTTGTCAGTGTTTTTTCTAATTACTAGTTGTTTCATGGCTGAATCGGATCCCTTGGGGGCTTCATTGAGCAGAGATGAATATCTAATGCTACGGTCCGAGGTCACGTCGCTGCAGTCTGACGTTAACCGTCTTTTGGAACTTGTTGGGAAGCTTTCTGATGCAGTACTACATGGCGGTGACTGCGCCAAGCAACAACCATTGGAAAATCGTGGTGTACCAACAACTGAGCCTTCCGTTGCCGAAAGGCATAGTAGTACTGCTGATATACCTAACGGTCAAGGAGAACTTTCTTCTATAAATCGTAGACATAACTTGGATAGTAAGGACTTGAACGAGAACGTTTCCTTAGAAGCTGACTTCACTTTTGATTTCAGCTTGTTCCATATTCAACAGGAAAACACATGCAAAGGAGCGTGACCGAAGCAGCGCGAAAAACTAAGGACTTACTCAATTTTTAACAACAAAGAAACTGTTAAACATAAAAAAGTACTGTGGTACGAGAGCATATACCTAGTCCAAGTATTGGACATTTAAATACACGTGCCTGTTATGATAATAAGCACAATGATTTAAATGTTTCTAATGTGTTAAATGATTTTTTAACAGATGAGTATGAGTATTTTGGGAAGTCTGATCATAATAGTGTACTTTTTAAAAATGGGGCAGGTGTTGGTGTAGATGATATTAAGTCTAATATTAATTCTTTAGGTAAGAAACTTATACAGTTACGATGTGTCAAGATAGATAACGCTTATTTGGAAAAATGCTTACAGTTACAAGTAGTACCTAAAGGATTAAGGTTTTTTAAACTACCCTTAGGTATTGAATATAATTCTGGGGTTGTGACTGATTTTAACAAAATGTTTGATGGGTTTGGCTTTACTTTTATCAAACAACTTATGAAATGCAATGACCAGAAAATTGCTATTCTATTACACGAAGTTGAAGTGTTAAATGACACCATAATTCATGATGCTAATTTCACTCAATGGCATGATTTCTACACTAAGCAATTCCAAAATGCTTATAGTAGAGCTAACAATGTGTATAATAGAAAGGTGCACAAATTAGAAAGAGATTTGGAAACTTATAAATATGGAAGAGCATATGTTTGGCCATAGAACAAGGTGGTTAATGAAGATGTATACGAGCCAGTACAAACTAAGAGTAGATGGAGAAATCATTGGACACACGAAGATGTGCATTTTCAGGGAGGGAGATTTTACCCAGCTCCCAAACAAAACCGACGGGTTCATTGAATGTAAAGGTCAGTAGGCCATTTGTGAGTGTTGTATCCTGTTTGACATCCCCTAATAGCATATCCTCCAAGCATCTTGGACCAATTGAGTGTAGTAAGGCAGGACAATCTATTGAGGCTCCACCCGCAGAACTACTAGAGGTACATATGGGGGATGGGACAAACATTCAAGACACTCCTAGGATACACAGCTATGAAGGGTTCAATGTATATAACTATACTGACATTACTGTAACTCAGGAATTTTTTTCAGTTTTTAGTAAAGGAATGAAATATATACCAATGGTCCCATTTAATTTGTTTGGAGTAATTAAAGAAATCAAGCTTTTTTGTAGGAGATTAAATTTGGCTATTCAATTTAATAATACCCCCAGCACAAATCAAAATCAAGATACTAATTCACACAACTTACAAAAATCCAGGTTGGTTAGGAAAAGTTCCTATAGTCCTATAATGAACACACAAATAGCAACATACGAAAAGATGGTATGTAAAGACATCTATTTGCTCTATAAGAACATTAAGGGCAATTTGATTTCGCCCTCCAATTTTAATGACAATCTTAGTGAAAACGAAAGGAAATGTTTGCAAGAAGTTGTAGTTAATGAAGAGATTAGGTTAATGAAACCCGATAAGGGTGGAGGGATTGTGATTTTTGATAACCAACAATATCAAAGGGTTATACACAATATTCTATTTGAGTCGGGTAATTATGAGCAGATATCTCTTAACCAAATTAACATAGGCTGTAGACGAATAGACTTAGCTCTAGAAGAATATCTCCTTGATAATCGTATCAGTAGTGAATTATATGAATATTTAAGAACAGAATTCCCTGTTTTGGCACACATCATAGGGATACCCAAAATTCATAAGTGTTTAAATAATCCGCCCTTCAGACCCATTATTTCGGGGTCTAAATCCAAAACTTTTAAATTAGGTGTAACCATAGATGAATGGACAAAACAGATATATGATAAGGTGTCCCATCTCGTGAAAGATTCATGGGACTTTTTGAGCAAATTAACTACTGACGTTTGGGATGCTGATTTAACATTCTTAACGGTGGATGTACAAGACCTTTTTTCTTGTATACCGGGACCCACTGGTCTAGAATACTTTTTTAACAGTTTGGTTAAGTATTCAGGACTTAGTTGGGACAAAATTAACCTCATCATTGATATGATGGGTTTGGTTTTAGATCACAACTACATTTATTACCAAGGGGAGTATTTTAGACAGACCCGTGGAGTAGCAATGGGGGCGTCTTGTGCCCCTGTTTTTGCTAATTTGGTCATGTTAGAGTGGGAAAATGAGTATGTGTTCACCAGTGAATTTTTCTAGCATATTAAATTATATACAAGATACCTGGATGATTTATTTATTATTTGGAAGGGTCCAATTGATATGATTCCCCTTTTTTTAGACTATCTAAATCACACGACTGATTTCTTGAAATTTACTTACCAAATGGATAAGACAGGTATAGCCTACTTAGATACTTGGATTAGTAACACTGGAACAGGCTTTGCTTCTAAGATATACAGGAAACCGACCTTCTCCAACGATTATATGCGATATGGTAGCTGTCATCCCCCCCACATTTTTAGGAACGTAGTGAAAGGTCAATGCATACGTGTTGCACATATGTCATCCACAAGAGACACTATGATAGAAGAACTGGAAGTAGTGTTTAAATTATTCAAGGACAGAGGCTACCCTGTACGTATGTTGGATGGTGTAACCAGTTATGTTAAGTCACAATGGGGACTGAAATACGTACCACTTTTGGGAGTCACACGTATTGACACCCCTAGACTTGAGGATGATAGGAGTAGTAAGGTTTGCGTTATTATGTTCAATCCTTATACCAATTTAGTTAAAGAAATTCTTCGGAAACATTGGGATTTAATTTCATGTTCGAGTTCTATTGGACGTATTGTAGGAATGTACCCCATAACCGTATACAAAACTGGTAACAACTTGAAGAGAATTTTGGAGCAAGGAAAGGTAGGGACACATATAGAGAAGAAGAAGGGTACTACTAAATGTGGAAAGTGTAAACAATGTAAGCACATCAATGGAAGTGTAAAGATTAAATTGAATAATGTTATAAAATCAGTTATACATTGTAAAAATGGAAATTGCAATACACAGCGCATAGTGTATATAGCTACTTGTTCCAAATGTTCGGCCTATTATGTAGGCAAAACTGAAAGGAAGTTCAGAACACGCATATATGAACACATGTATAGGATTCAGAAACGAGATACCAAAAATGCATTAAGCAAACCTATTATTGACATGGGTAATGAACATACTTTCAGTTTTGCTATTATTGACCAGGTGGAAATGACAGATCGAGGAGGGAATTGGAAAGTGTATTTAGCTTGGGTAGAAAGTAAATGGCAGATAAGCTTAGATGCCACAACATTCCCAGGTATTAATGATAGTATAAGTTTAAAACCTTTTTTGTTATTAAATGAATAGTGACCTATCAGTTTTTATCTATATTATTATATATATATATTTTTTGTTCCCTGTTTTTAATATTGTAAAAATTATAGAACAATTAGTGCTTGCATTTGATTTATTTATGAATTAACAGTATACAATTACATTATTATTTTTATTACCCATATTACATCATAATGTAGGTTTATTGTTGATTGTAGGTATTTATATGGCACTACATTAATATATTAGTATGTATATATTTTAAACATCCATTTTCAATTTATTTGATTTTTGGCACCAAAAGTGCTTTAAATATGGAATAATTATTGAGAGCAATGGTTCTGATGAAGTCTGGGGTCTACCAGATGAAAGCGCTTAACCATTTGTAACAGTCTTGATCATTGGATTTTTATTGTGGAACTTCATTAAATTGTGTTTTTCGACAACACTTTGGATTTATCTTTGTTCGAGTCCATGGATCTGATTTGGGCTGTTTGAGTATACATTATTCCTAAAAGGCAACACAAGAGGAACACATTACAGGATCAGATATGCAGATGTCCGCTATGTACAGATATAGCAAGGAGAAAATTGCCTTTTATTCCAGGGGAGAGAGAAAATGTTAGCATTACGTGACTGATAGTGTGCTGGAGATAACCTTGAACCATACTATGAGTTGAGCAATACAAGTTACAGGACATTCTTTTTGCATTCTAGAACTATTACAGCATTATAATTGACTCCAGTGACAGTAGAATACAACTGTACTACATATATTAATACAGCTTTATTTTATAATCAACACTGCTAGTGAACATTTTTTATTGGTACTGCTTTGAAATATCAGTGAAGACCACACACAATATCTGGTCATAACATGGGCCAACTCACCCATATATCTTTTGTTCCTAGGGTGGACATACAGGAGAGCATTATGCGACTGGTAATGGCCAGAAGAAAACATTGACCCCGTACCATGGGTTTAACCACACACATTACATGGCATTCTTTTTGTATCCTAGAACTATTACAGTGTTATAACTGACTACACTGACAGTAGAAAACACATGCATGGAATACAATCATACTGCATATATTAAAACAGCTTCAATAATGCTGGTGAACATTTTGTCTTATTTTTGCTTTGAAATATCTGTGAAGTACACACACAATATCTGCCCATGGAGTGGGCTACCAACCTCACCCATATACCTTTATTACCTGAAGTAGGAGGAACAGAGAGCATTATGCGACAGATATTGGCCTGGAGACAGCCTTGGACAGTACTATGAGTTAAGTAATACAGTTTGCAGGCCATTACTTTTGCATTCCACAGCTATTACAGTGTTACACTTGACTGCAGCAACCTTATCATAGACAAGCAATGCATACAGCTCTACTGCCATGATTATGACAACACAATCCTACTGAACACCATTTTGCTTGCTGTTATTGATATTGTTTATTGCAATACAGTTGTTATTGTTCATTTATTGTACTACAGCACTAATTGCCCATTTATTGCAGTACAGTTCTGCTTGCCCATAATTGCACTACAGTTTTTCTTATGTATACTTTATTGCAGTAAATGCATTAATTGTTCTTGCTTAATGCACTACAGTTAGCATACTAAATCCATACTTACCATGCTCATAGCATAACCTGGCCAGGTGTCTGGCATGGGACTTGACGTTGCGAGCCCTTTCGGCTGCATCCGTGCAGAGAGAAGCACACCATTATGCATACTATTGGTAAAACAGAGGAAAAATGACTTACATATTTGTGGGGAATTCCCTGCTCTAGCTTCTTGGATGCAGGTGTCCAAGGTTCCACTCTATCTCCATTTCAGGTCATCATAATGGTGATGACACTGCTCACCTGTACGGGGGGATGCCAGTAGCATTAGTGAGTTTCCTGGCCAAACAGTCCCAGGCCTCTGACTTACACTTCAAGCCCTGGAATCTGCTTTGCATCAGCTGGGGTTCATGGTTTTTAACCAGAAGCCCAATCATGTCCCTGGACTCCTGCATACCCCACCTCTGTACCCGAAAGCACACACCTTCACCAACACTGCTAGCCATACCAACAGTTGTTTGAACTCCAATTAATGATGCAGAATTCCTGCCTATTGGGCTTAATATAGGTTGTTTTCCCACCCTTCCACATAATTGAGCAATATTCAAAAAAGCACTGCATCGCTTAGCAGCACTCAAACCAGCTAAGCAAAGCCAAGCAGCGTGAAAACTCACAGAACCGTGGTTTTAGCAAGGCTTAGCACCGTGCAAACATTGGTAGCCGTTAACATGTTTATACACTGTTTAGCATGAATGAGCAGTGCTTAGCCAGATTCACAATAGTTTAATGAAATTAAAGGAAAATAGCACATTGATTTATAGACATACTCTGCCTGTTATAGACTTGAACCCAGGCCCTACAACACATAAGACTATAACACTACCTATATCTAGTTAGATGCTATAAAAACTAGTATACCTTCACCTATACTACTAGGTTACCTATTAGCATTGCTGAGTACCATGTCATGAAGTGCAAACATGCTTAAACACACCTATAAATAAATAATTAACTACATCTGGTTTCTATTTTTAGATGTCTGGCAGGTGTCTACTATGTCTGTATAAGCTCCGCTCGGCTCTGTTGTGCCCCTCACCATGCAAATGGCAATTGAAAAAAAAAATTAATTATGATAATTAATTACATCCAGTTTCTATTTTTAGATGTCTGACAGGTGTCAGTTGTCTATATGTGAGCACGGCTTGGCATTGCTGTCCTCCATGTCATGCAAACATGCAGTTAAAAAAAAAATAAAAAAAAAAATAAAACATCATAAAAATGATATATTATACACACTTCACATGGCAACAGTGACAGGGAGCATTACATGGAGCCTCACACTCATCTGCAGCCACAGGTAGCTGCTATACCTTTCACTACACTGATTCAATAGCCATTTTCCTCTGCTCTTCCTTAGCAGCATGCCATTATTAATACACATGACACGCTGCAGAGGGGCAACCGTGGAAAGTGTACATGAATACATTCCATGTAGGCTCTACATGGTGTCTACATGGATTTTATTAAATCCCGGGGGTAAATTTTTTAAATGATTTTACTGTATATGCATTACTTATGGGATTTGAACCCACAATTTCTGAATACAGTATTGGAATTAACTCTTACATTTGGCTTGTGCTACAGACTGAAGCATGCATGCTTCATTTTACAGTTAAGACATGCATGCTTAATTTGCTACTATTATACAGAATAGCAAATATTTAGATAAAATAATAGTTATGTTGTACTGCATACATACCTCTTGCTTCCTTCAGCCTTTCTAAATGCTCATCATGGGCTTCCCTGCTCCCTGGTATCACCTGGGTGGCTGTAGAATGAAAAAGAGAGAACAAGATCAGATCATTATGCATAACAGTCTTGCTTATATGCAGCTTTCTATCTAATTTCAATTCACTTTATATGTATACTTACACAACTGCGGGGTGTCAGCAGTCCTTAACTCATCCAGTCACTAGTTGAGTGCATCCTGCTTGCAACTTTTGAGATCATTAAAGTGCATTGCTCTCCAGTGAATGGAATGCCAGTTGCACTGAAAACAGCCATGGCCATACTATTCCAAGCATCAGATTTGTACTGAGACCTACTATATATAATCCCCTTGCAGCAGCCTTCATCTGTGATGCTTTACAAGAAGTCAAGTAAAGATTCTGGACTCCTACATACCCCACCTTTGAACCCTAAATTAAGCACCTTTCCCTCTATCTCCAGACATGTCTGCTCAGGTCAAACAGCAACAGTTAAGAATGTTTTCTTGCCAATTGGTGTTATAACGTTTAATGATAGTGCACAAACTCGAACAACCATGCCAAGTTTGCACAATGTTAAGTGAAGAGCAACAGTGCCAAATAGAGAGGGAAGCAGTTTTTGAAATAGGAAAGTTAATCTGACAGTTGGCATTTGTTTAAGGGTCCGTTGCTGTTGTATCTATTATTTGACTTAACTCTGCAGACATGTATTGGGGGCATATATTTTATGACCTGGCACATTTGTTATGTGGCTTTATATACTGATAAAATTAATCTGTGCTATGTGGGATTCAAACCTATGCAAAATAGACAAAATGCAATCTTTTACATAGGTGATCTTTCATCCTCACCAAAGAAGATATGCTTGTTGGATATGCTTATTAATTGTATATAAATTCACATGACAGAGTGAAGGGTTAACCACGTATGCATGTGAATTGACAAGCTCCTGGGTTATATATTCATGTGTCTATGACTATCATTTATATCTGAAGTACATCCAAGGCCAGAAAAGACAATTATAATTAAAGAAACATAATTGTTAGTATACCCTTA
This sequence comes from Protopterus annectens, assembly GCF_019279795.1. Taxonomy (NCBI): domain Eukaryota; kingdom Metazoa; phylum Chordata; order Ceratodontiformes; family Protopteridae; genus Protopterus; species Protopterus annectens. The sequence continues at coordinate 1,647,559,121 of NC_056725.1, forward strand.
GTCACACATATAATGCATATGAGCTCAAGTGCTATACATACTTATAATTATGTTTACTTTATTTTTTTTAATTGAGTGGAAAAGCGTTAATAAAATTGTGAGTGTGCTAGATTAGAGCCCTGGCTCACCTGTATTCTGAACATTAGTTTATACCAGTTGCCACACAGAAGGGTGGCCTGCAAGTGCCTTACTGTGCAGAGTGCTCATTGAAACTGAGACCTTGTTTGTCAGACCTGCTCATTAGTTTTTATACATATATATATATATATATATATATATATATAGCTATATATGTATATATATATATATATATATATATATATAGAGAGAGAGAGAGAGAGAGAGCTCTATATATATATATATATATATATATATATATATATATATATATATGGTTCTACCTGACAAGGTCGACAAGCCAAATAACCGACAACTACATGACTGACACGAGAACACTGACAAATCAAATAACCGACAATTCTAATAACCGACAACCATATGTTCGACAATCCCCATATAATACTCGACAACAGTGTTCACAGCATGTACATATCCACAACATGTTCACGTACATAATCGACATGTTTCTTCTCATTTTACACGTGTTCCACCACTACACAACAAAACAAACAAAAAACCAATTCTTGGTAGTCCATGTCAAAAATCAATGAAAACATTATAAACTTAACGTTCACGTCTTCAATAGTCTTGCAACAGCCCTAACAAACTCCACGTTAAAATAATGTGCCATATTTGCTATAAGCGTCTCAAAGTGATGTTGCCTAAGCACTACTTTTCTCCTTTTCAGTGACGGTACATACCCTGTAGACATTCGTACTCTCAGTTCATCTACCCAATCTTGTTCATGTGTCAATATGTGCAGCAAATACCTTAAATCCGTCCCCTTATCACCGAGCAAGCACTTCAACCTCCTATGCCACGCCTCCACTGTGTTTTGCGTTCGAGGCAAAGAAAGTTCATTGAGTTCGAAAACATTCCAAAACTTAATAGGAAATAATGGCGGAAATCTCACTGCTGATGTCAATCTAGTATTGAATTTATGCCTTTTCCCATAGACGTACCAGTCAGAAAAGTATTGCAGTACATCCTTCCCTTCTTCTGGAAATGTTGATTTTATTTCATTGAACGTTTCTTTAACTTTATCTTCAGGCAGGAATGCCAGTGCTACCAATGATTTCACAGCTAGCTGTAATTCCTGTGAATGATTGTATGTACATCCTAGACCTAAGGATTGTACCTTTCGCCAGATGTTTTGACCAAAGTGAAAGAGGCAACCCTTAGAACTGACATCAGGAATGTTAAGTCTGATACTCTTTAGTGCTGCGATTTCAAAATCACAAAACATGAATTTCACTTGCATTTCTAAACTATTTGATGTGAGCAGAAATAATATACCATGCCAGAGATAGTTGTATGCTTTCAGTGATTTTTTAGACATGAATGCATATACTAGAGGGACGGACTTGCTGTATGTGCCGTATTTTACAAATGCATGTATGCTGTATAGTTGCCGAATGGTCACCCCTTTGGAAAAGAATGTACCATCCATTAGCCATATAGTAGCTCGGCTTAAATCGAATAAATTACGTAGAGTACTGAACACTATCACAGTTGTGTCTGTTGCATTATCTGACATACATTTACTTAAAAATACACCATTCTTTAGGCAAAACTTGCTGAAATCTATAGTGTCAAGTGTTAGTTTCACCTTTTCATTCAGTCCACACTTTAGACGTCTGACACGATTCACTTGTTGCATTAGAGCTCTTGTTTGCGGAAGACAGTGTATTGTGGATAAGGAAGCTGACGATAATGCATCGTCAACTATCAGTGACGGTGTATCCCTACTCAAACTAGCTCTATTTTTCAGTTCACTACATACAAGGTATCGGTCTAGCTCCCCTGGTTCTGCAGCATGGCAATGAGCAACTGATTTTTCAAGTTTATCGCCGTCAGCTAACAAAACGGTAACAGCTCTACCCTTACAGTGCTCTGTACTTTTATATTTACAAGCCCAATACCTTTTACTGTTCCTTGCACGTTCAAGGCAATAGAGGTAACTCTCGATAATTAACATTGCCTTATTCTTTTGTGAATATACGGTCTGGTATAAAGTCCCAAGTACTCGCAGACAATTCATGTCCACATTCACCATATTCTCTTCGGTGCATAGCACAACGAACGCTCAATCACACGTGTATTTAAGAGCTTAATTCTGCTTTAATTGCTAACTATGCATACACGTTTAACTACTTCTCATCTCTACAATGGCATTTATTGACATATATTGTACAGGAGATTGTGTAAAACATGTTCATTCACGGAGGTAATATTATATGTTGCTTTTGTAAATAATATTCCTGACACACAATTTACGGTAGTATTGGGCTACAATTCAGTTCTTACTTTACTGATATGTGTATGTATTACTACGCTATGTTATTGTCGATCTTCTGTAGTGTCGATTTTATGCACTGTCAGTTTTCTGAGTTTTCGTTGATATCATCCTTGTTAAATAGCTGTTGATGTTCTCAATTGTCGACCTTGTAAGGTAGAACCATATATATATATATATATATATATATATATATATATATATATATATATATAGAGCTATATATATATATATATATATATATATATATATATATATTAAAGAGTTGAGTGTTTATTCATGTGTGTGTGTGTGTGTGTGTGTGTGTGTGTGTGTGTGTGTTTGTGTATGACATGAATGCTCAGAAAATAATTGTGTAATTGTAGAACCATAATAGTACTGATAACCACAGTTACACATGTATCCTGTGTATGCTCAATGCACATGCTATAGATAGTTATTCCTATCTGTAAGTATTTTTCTAGTGTTAATTTTTATATAAAGTAAAGAAGAACATCAGGAAGAAATACCCTTTGCTAGACATAACCCAGGCTCACCTGTACTATAACCCTTAACTTACAGCTGGTACCACAGGAACAACTAGGCAGCAGTTGTATATTTTCATATTCATTACTCTGTGTGTCTACTAACCACCTTGTAATGCCACTTAGAATGTTTGTGCAGTGGCTGCACTTAATATGTTTGCATGGTGGCAAACCACACATGATACAATGTAACTGTTTTGAAATTGTCTACTGTCTGCTTTCTATCTGCAAGTGTTCTGGACATGCAGGTATTGTGGGAGCTTGCTGGCCATCTGGCAACTCTGCTTAGCAGATGTATGCAGTGGCTGCACTTAGTATGTTTGCCTGGTGGCAAACCACACATGATACAAAGTAACTGTTTTGAAATTTTCTACTGTCTGCTTTCTATCTGCAGGTGTTCTGGGTCTGCAGGTATTGTGGGAACTTGCTGGCAATCTCACAACTCTGTTTAGCAGATTTATGCAATGGTAAGCAAAATATGTAACAATGTATCTGTTTTGAAATTGACTAATGTCTGCTTCCTGTCTGCAGGTGTTCTGGACTTGTAGGTGTTGCTGACCATCACGCAATGTCACTTAGTTGGATTGCACACTGGTCAGCAAAAGAGGTAACATTGCATCCATCCTTTTTGAAATTCAGAAGGTCTTCTTCTTGTGTGGGCCATTAAACCTTGTTTGTACGTAGGTAAGCAATGCACAAACATGAAAAGCAGAGCTACAATTGTATTACTCTGGTAACAAGTGTTCATTGGGTTTCATTATTAAAAGATAAATGTGGGAGTTGAACCATGATCTACAGATACCATACAGTGGGTAGTTCATTGCATTTAGCAGGTGTGTTACACACACTCTTTATTCACAGGTATTATTTATGCAGTCTTTATCATAGAAGCACATTACATGAAATATATTTGATTTTATCAGTTTCACAGTGTTTACGCTAAGCCAAAAGCTGTGCAAATATTAATATTAAAAACCTATAAACAACACTACAAAAATAAATTTTAGCACACATTACAGATTTGTACACAAGTCTGGATTTGAGCCATCACACCAATGAGCCTAGAAAATACAGCAAAATCGTCTTATTCCTCTTTGGCACAGCAACAGCTTTGCAGCAGGAATAAAAATCATTCTGCACACAAGTAAGTCCTACTTCATCCACACTGTTAACAAGACATATAACACTTGTACATTCTCAGTTATTTGTACATGTGTTCATTACATATTTATTGTGATGATTGATCACACAAGCACTTATGGGTATTGCTTGCAGCAATGCAGCTCTGTCTTCTCTTTGCATTGTGTTCATTCTTCTCTTATCCGAGGTGTAATCTCAGACATACAGTCTGTAGGGCATTTTGCATCATTGCCCTTAAAAAGTATGAGAATATTAAATAATAATATACAGTTTTTAACAAAGGCAGGGGGGTTTGGCTATTAGTGAACAGAAACTAAGAAATGTGTGCTACTCTCTTACATTTAAAACCTTGATACAATTACTTCTACACTTTGTAAGTGTAACCTAGGTGACACACCTACTGCATGTAAGGCAGTCTGAATTGCTGTTGTGTTTCCTTCTTCCTACCATTATCATTAATGGTTGCAATCTATTACCAAATTACACTGAGGTAGTGCCTGCACTTTGTTTACACCTACTACATGGAGCCAAAAGTTTGGGATTCAGCAATTATAATGAGTTCACACCTCATTTGCATCTCCACCATGCTCACAAGCCTAGAGTTACACTATAAAGACGTACCCATATAGCTAGGGAACCTAAAGGTGAGAAGAGTTGTCTATGTGGGCAACACAGAATAAGATTGCTATTAATTTGGATTTATCTGCACAGAAGACTTCTGATCTTGATAAGTTATGATTGAATTTTTCAATTACATACTAGATTTTTCACATTACTAGGAAAATATTTATATATATATATATATATATATATATATATATATATATATATATATATATATATGTATATATACATACATTGCCAAATGCCACTTTTATCTATTTACACTTCGCATTTTTCATTCTCAGGTACACAGCCTTATTAACTTTCATCAGAAGTGTTATGGTTACAGCTGTTTACCATACACCCTTCTATGTTATTTCAGTGAAATGTAAATGTCTTATATTGTCAATGACATAGAGGTATTAGGCTTCTAAGATGGCCCATAACCACCTCCAGGGGAGTGCTGACCACAGGTAGAGGTGACTGGCAATTGTATAAAAACTACTTTTCTGTTGTAAATATGTATGCTTTTTGTGAGAATTTTTTTGGAAAGCACTTATAACAATTGACTGGTGTGTTATTCCTTGCTTGGTACAAATTGCTATTTGCCTATTGTTTTGGGGGTGGGGGAGCCAAGCTCCATTTCTGTGTTGCCACAACCAAAACACTTTTTAAAGAGATTTGCTCTTGTTAGTCCATGTTTTGCATCAAACATTGGTCTGTGTGTGACTGTGATATGTTACAACCACACAACCTTTTGTATTTTAATACCTGAAGTTTTGTGTTTCTCCAGTGGGTAATATTGAAAAAACAAGAATTTGTGTATATATAAGCAGGACTTTTATTTATGTGATATTTATGTGTAAAATCCTTCTTTTTTGTTTTGTGTCATCTAGGATTATGTTACCCAAGTGTCCCAGTCCCCGTAAACTCCCTTTCAGTGACTCCAAGAATAAAGTAATTGTCCAAGCATTTAGGCAAATTGGTGCCTTTCTGCTTGAGGCAGGATGTGGGGATATATCTACCAGAATGCAATTTTGGAACCAAATAGTGAATTAAGTCAATTCTTTGGGAGGGGGGGCACAGAAGGACTTATGATCAGGTGTATCACAGGATCACTGATATGATTTCATCAGGTCAGAGGAAGGCAGTTGCAGTGGCCTATGGGCAGCTGACTATGGTGATGGTGGAGACTGCTACAGAGCCACCATTGACACCAAATGAAGAGTTCCTGTTCATTGTCAGGGATCCAGAGAGCTAAGTGGAAAGTGCACAACAGCATGTGATTGATGTTGGTGCTGCTGTTTCAGGGTGGACAAGTATGTCCCAGTACGAGCTTCCGGGTAAGCTTACATATGTCAATTTTTAACATTTTCTTGTGTAGTAAAAGATTGAAAGTAATAGATCAATTGTTTTAATTATTTTTTTAGGGGATGAAGAACCTATTGATAAACTGATACAGTTAACAACACATTCTGGTTTATTACACATGGCCTTTAGGTGGATGCGTCAGGCAAGTTTCAGTTAAAAGTATTGCTAATGGACATATAAAGGCAAAAAATTGGCCACCCTGTGTTAATGGAATTGTGATGATGGTGTCCTTACCCTTAGCTTCAGTTTTTCAGGACTGTCCTCCCTAGAAAATGTGGAGCTATCTGCACATGGTAAGCCAAACATTTTTATTTGAGTACTGAGGAGCATTTGACAGAAATATGCATTTATCCATATGTGTGAGGTGAGTGTCACGAGTGTCTGTGTGTTTGTGGTTTATGTGTGTGTGTGTGTGTGTGTGTGTGTGTGTGTGTGTGTGTGTGTGTGTGTGTGTGTGTGTGTGTGTATTGCAGTACCATCTGTGATAGTGGCACCAGTATTAGTTTATTAGCATATATTAAACTGTAGTGTAGGTATTAATATTTTTACTGTTGCTTGTTATCACAGGTGATCCTGACAGTGGAAGTGTAGGACTCTTACCACCTGATGCCAGAGTATTGGCAGACTCTGATGATGATGGTGGCCAAACAGAAGCACAGTTAGGGAGTGCAGAGGTTGAATTTGACACTGAGTTTGACATTCAGCCATCCTCTGTGTTTCCATCAGACACAGCCAGTTGGCCTAGGCATAGCTATTACTGTGAGCCCTCACACCCAGATGTGGTAGGCCATAGTGTCATGGTCCTGGGCATAGTCATGAGGAGAGCTCATCCAGCAGACATCAGTCATGTTCAAGAAGCAACAATGCATCTGACCATGGCCATGGACATGCCAGTGCAATTTCTGGCAGAGCCAGTTCTTACAGTCGGATGATGACAATGAACTGTCACCTCTACCCGGGATGGCTCAAACCTGTCAGACATACCAGGACATAGTGCTAACAGAGAGCTTGGTTGTGTTCTTGCAGACACTCACCCACATGTTTCACACTGAGTGCCCATGCAGACACACACTAATAACAGTTACATGGGTCAGTCATGAAGCTTACGGCTCATTCTGTCTCAGTGGCCACTTGATACTTTATTCAAATGTCTGCTTGTCTTGCCTTTTTTAATCACATGCACTCACTACCTTTAGTGTCAGCCTAGGCCTCCCCCACAAAAACAGCACTGTATGCAAATGATGATAACTGTGCCATATTCCTTTGATTTTCTCTCTTTTGGATTCAGGGAAACATACGTGTTTTGTCTGATGCCCAGAGTGCATAGCTGACAGAGTGCTTAGTATGTATGTGTTTGTAATGCTCATTTACAAATCGTTCTGCTTTCTTTCAGGTTTTTGTAATGTATACATCCCTCTCAACTCTTAGACCAAAAAAAATGGACCAAGTCATAAATGAAAGTGGGTCAAAGGCTCAAAAACAATCAAGTCATAAATGAAAGTGGGTCAAAGGCTCAAAAACAGCAAGGATTTTGAAATATTCTGGTCTTAAAAACTTAGAAGGTTGATAGAATAGCAGGTTTTGCATTACCATAAATTATCTGAGGGATACAAAATCTGAAACTGAAATGTCTGTCATTATTTTAATGATTTGTCAGTACAAAACTATGAGACCAAACTCTGGACATTCTGCGAAAATCTATACATTTGAGACATATGAAGGTGTGAATCTTTGACGCATGAAGCCTATTAGTTGGTGAATCCTGACATAAGTCAGTGCTGTCACATATTGATGTTGTTACTGTAAAAATCACCCTCCTTATATTTAGTTACATTGGCAAGCAAGAATATGCAAGGATATGCCATTCATTTGTGTTCTTAGACATTTGTCTATTCCAGATTCAGCACTTACCGTTGAAGTCCAATAGTTGCAAGAGTTTTAATTTGGGGCTGACTCTGTCTGATGCTAGCAGTACACAGCCATTACATGGGTAAGTGAAGGTGTGAACATTGCCTAGCATCAATGTTACTGTATGTACTGTGCATATGATGAAGGTTTTAGCCCCTCAAGTAGTGAGCGTGTGTGCTATCCGTTATCTCTTGGCCAGTGCAAGGGCATATTGTGCACGTATATGTCTGCTTACACCCACAGCAAATGGAGGTTCCTCCTCTGACTCCTCATCTGCATCTGGCTGTGGTGACAGTGCCAGTGGTGGTGTAATGTGTGGCCCTTCCCTTGATGTTCCTACTGAAGTGGTTTATTCAGAATAATATTGCGAAGCATGGAACAGACAGTAAAACTTTCAGCACTTGTACAGGGATTATACTGCAGGGCTCCCCCTGATGTATCTAGGCACTGGAACCATGATTTCAGCAGCCCAAACACATGCTCTTTAATATTTCTTGTTTGAAGGTGTGCCTTATTGTAGTGTTCTTCAGTTGGTGTGTGTGCATTTCTGATGGGCATCATTAGCCGCAGTTGGAGAGCATAACCTGCATCACCCAGTAAATGACCCTGTTGGATATCCCACCAATAGAACATCTGATACAGTTGAAAGTTGTGCCAGATATGTGAGTCATGGTAACTGCCTTGTAGGAGGCCACACACATTTAGGATGATTCTCTTAGCATTACACAAGAGGCCACACACATTCAGGATGATCCTCTTAGCAGTACACACAACCCGGTAGTTAATGGAGTGGAAGTGATTTCTGTTTATATACATCATTCCCTTCCCCGGTGGTGCTTTGATTCCAATGTGTGCACAGTCTATGGCATCCAAGACTTCAGGGTAGTGTGCTACAGGGTAGAACTCCTGCATAATTGTGGCTCTGACTTCAAGTATATGGGGAAAATGAATGTAGTCACTGGCATGTTGTATCATAGCATTCAGTAATTGATGTAAAATCCTGGATGCTGATGCCTGTGACACCCCCAGCATGTTCTCTGTTGGTCTATGGAATGTTCTTGTTGCAAATATTTTAAGTGCTACACATACCTTATTCTCCACTGGCATTGGTTCTCGCTTTGACCTTGCTCTCAATTGAGGACAACAGAGGTGGCAGAGTTCCTGTAGTATGTCTCTGTCCACCCTGTAGCACTGTACAACACCCACCTCATGCAGATTGTGAAAAGTTAAACAGGGTCTAAACACCCTTCACCTTCTTGGCCGTGGTCTATTAGCAGCAGCAGCAACATTGACTTTGGCTTGTTGCACATACACATGAATAAGAGCAACAGCAGTTCCTACCATTCTTTCTACGTGGACTAGATTCCGTGGCTGTATTCCAATAGGTTTTGGAATTTGCAGGCAAAACCTGTACTGAATCTACATGATTGCTTTCTAGCTTGTTGAATAGCTCCTCCATTTTTGATTGGTTGATTAGTATACAGTTCAGATGCTTATACTGTAATTAGCATCCCACGATGTTTACCGTGTTTGCACAGCTCTACATGCCATGTAGCTTATTGAATACAAAACAGTGTGCTATCATGTGCCCATCATGCTGTGACATGCACATGGTTTTAGCAAACCATGTAGGCTTTATTGAATCTGCTTTCCTATGTTTTCTTCATTTTAAATCTGTTTCTCAAACAAAATTTGCATACGTTGTCAATGTTGTTTTAATTGTCTGTCTAATGTACAGTAATCATTATGTACTATGTGCTTTATTCTGTAACAAATAAAATGTATTTATCATGCTTTGAATATATTAAATAACTATCACTACTTATTCTTTAGGTAATTATATAACTTCTCTTGATATACCAGTTAAAAATAAGTTTGTCACTTTATCCATGAACTAATGATGGAATAATATGAGCTGTAATGAAATTCTGTAAAGCCTGTTCTGATTATTTATGCGTACTATATGGGTCCACTATGCAATTTCGAAAAGTCAAAATCTCGAACATCAGAATCCCAACGTTCAGATGTTCGAGATTTTGAAATCTCGAAATGCAAAAAAACAAAAAAAAAAACAAAACTAAAACAAAAAAAGTTAGACATTACATTTCTGCAGGGGCAAGCCCCCCTGCACCCCCCCACCCCCCACACACCCTGCTACTTGAATATATTAACTTCGAGATCGCACTACAGTGAGCAGAATTGTAACGTTACCATTCCACACTTTTGGGTGATCTCAATTGTTTAACTTCAAGATTTCTAAATTATTTTTTTGACTGTCTAGTAAAGCTGTTAGAAACCAATAACCAAAAACAGCACTCAGTATAAAACCAAACTAATAACCAAAAAGCACTAAAAGCAACAGAGGAACGACTCACAAATAGTGTACCAAAATTTTATTCAACGCTTTCGTTGAAAATACTTCTTCAGAAATACAATGTTAAAAACTTATTCTTTTTAAATACTTAACAGCCACACCCTACTTTCTATTGCCAATTATTCAATAAAATTATTATTTCATTTAAAAACAAGTAAATTCAACTTAAAAACACACAATGGAACTACATAGTTAACTTACTTTGTTCTAAAAAAACATTAATATTGATAGTCTCATTTAGTCCAGGTGGAGTGTCAGTACCTAGCCTAAGTTGCCACAGGGTTTTTTTCCTTTCTACTTTGTTTTTATTGAAAAATTTTACAATTTTATTGAATAATTGGCAGCTTTCAATGTTTTTTGATTATAAAGCTGTTAGAAAATTTATTATACTGAACAACTGAAATAGCTGCGTAAAGATGTCATATTATATAAACTAACTGAAACTAATATTAAAAGAATTACCATTTCCTGCCAATAGCATCTGAACACAAATAAAAGCACAGACTGTAATTTAGTACTATTCTTTTTTGACATGCATTGGTCTGAAAGCATAACTTGAAATAGAAATTCAACTTGAAATACTTAATGTTGTTATGTCACTGATCTGCATGAGTCCACATGTGCACCTATATCTATACTATATTAGCTTTAACTCTAAACTAATCTGCATAAATGCACATCTGTACCTGTGTTGTATACATATCCTAATTCTAAAGATTACTTTTCGTTGGATAAGTAAAACAAATATACATGAATTTAATTACCGTACTATACTGCTCATGTACTGAATAATTTATGAGTTAGCTACATTTTTATCAATATTTAAAGAAACATTAAAAAAAACAATAAGCTGGTTCACACATTCTTGTGGTGTTTACTTCTGGCTTTAATAGCAATAATCCAGTAGTCTTAGTACTTGACTTGTGCACCGCAGCTCTTGCCAGTTTTAAGCTGGAAAGGCAACCCTAATGTCCTTTATTGTCCATTTTCAAATTTCTCTCATTCAAATGATTTGGCCTCTGGACCCATCACCTTCTCTATTACAAGACTGTATGCAGAGTATCTTGAACCTTTAATAAACTTGCAAATGAAATTCCATTTTCTAATTCAAAAATCAGTTTCTGTGACAAAGGTGTCCTAGTATAATATCCATAAAAATACAAAAAAGCACTACAGTTTCTTAAAATAACACTTACAGCTTTAACAATTACAAACTGATGTAGATGCCTTTAGCACTACTTTCCCCCTTATTTCAACTATACAATTAAATATATAACTTTTTCCCACCTGGAATAAATTTATGTTTTTTATTTTAATAAATAAATTCTTGTACGTCTGTAACTGAAGTGATGATGTGCTATAGTAAATTAGAAAGTTTGTACCTTAATTGCTGAGTAAAAAAGAAAACTCAGCGTCATTTTCCTCTCTGACATTAACTCAAATGACTTGAATGTAATAATTTGACACAACTAATTCTTCAGCATTTCTTGCATTTCTGCACCTTTATAAAATTAATCTTAACTGTTGAAAAAGTTTCAATGCATCTGTCACTATTTTTTACTTTGCGACCCTCAGACTGTAATTTATACAAAATAATGTTTTCCCTCAGTGTGCAGCTATTTCAGCCCACTGCCTTAAATCTTTTTGCTTTTTCAGCTGGCATCATTTAATTCTATCAATACTTCTGAACTGCATGAGTTTATCATCAATGTCTATAATTTTCCAGATAAATAGTTAAAACTGTTACTGCGTATAAAACTGTCACTGATAATATTTAACTGATCTTTACCATATGGTTTTGCAGCAGAGAATGCTGTGTTCAATTCAGCTCACTGAGCTGGCCTGTAATCCAGTAGCTTAATCATGTAAATCTGTGCCTCTGGTGTGCTTTGGTAAGCTAGAATTTCTACATGAAATGTATGAAATCTTTAACCATTTACATATGCACATTTACTACTAGATCTAATTTGGAGTTTTATTTTACAAGTATGTGAAGTTTATTCATAAAATAAATTACACTGCACTCTTTCATTGCATGAGATCTGAGGTTGTGGCTGTACTGGCAAATAATATGTCTGCTGCACTCTTTTCTTGCATAGGATCTGAACCTTTGATTGTACTGTCACTTTTAAAATGTAACATTGTTCTTATATTCAACACTCTGTGACACTAGTAAAACATCATTTAATATCTGCAAATGCTCTTCTTCTGTTTGTCTGTATCAATAGATTGTGTATGAATTGTAATACTTTATTCTCATAATTCAAAGGCCTTAATTCTCATAACAATGTCTGATGAAACAAAACAATACAAAAAAAGCATTTATTCTGCAGATTTAAATTTGGTGCACCACATACCAGAATGGTGTACTTATTTACTAATTTCAAATCAAGAACTAGACAGCAACTGGCATATTTTTCTCCATGACAATAAAGGTGAATTGAATGCACTTGATTGGACTCTCCAGCCTGTAATACATTTATGAATGCCTTATATTGCTGCTCTGAGAATGAGGTACTGTTTAGGGTTTATCGTGTTCTGCCTTCACTTTAGCTATGGCAACTTAACAACAATCTTTCTTGTCTTTAGCCCATGAATCTGCATATTTCTGTAGTAAATGACTTTTTAGCTCTTGCGCATTATATGCACCATCTACTGCTCACAATTTTACACGTGTCTTCTGTTTGCATTACTGTACATTTTATCTCCCCCTAATGTTTTGTTACTGAAATCTAAAACAAAATTTAACTCTGACAACATGTCTTTACCTAGTACAGTACTAGCATTTGACCCTTTAATCCTGACAACTTTATAACTGTACTATTTCCCCTGGAAGAGGTCTGTTTGTAATTGAAACTGATGCATCTGTAACAATCATGACAATACTCCATAATTCCTTTCCTGTAAAGAATGAAAAATGTGGTCTGACATTTTTTCTACCTTAAACAATGTCAGATACATCAACTGTTTTATTAATGGACAGCAATACCCTTAATAGATATTCTAAAATCTTTTTATATAGAACTGGTAACAATACTGACTTCAGCTATGGTATGCATTTTTCATTCATTTTGCTTTGAACTCTGTGTATCAATTTACACTTTTATTTACTTTATCAGACTGATCTGTTTCTGCAGGATTGCTGTCAATTTCTCTACTCTGATTATCTATCTTCTCCTCAGTGCAATATTTTCATTGGCTTCTAGAATCTACTACATTCAAACGATTATTTGCACCAGAAATCATACTGATAACATTAACATGAGACATTCAAAATGTCTGTTATGTGTTCTGTCCTGAAATCTGCATGTCACATACACTGGTTGTGTTTATGTCAGGCTAGGCTCCATCTACCATACTGCAATCTAACTCTGCAATCTGAATTACATATGTTGTAGTATTTGCACTAATTTCTGAAGACTGTTAACTAGAATTTGTTACAATTTGCAGGTGGTTTAAATCAGAAATCATATTGATATCAGAATTCAAAAATACTGTTCTTTCTATAAACACAAATTCATGCTGTGGATTATGAGGAAGTTTCTCTGCTACCTCATTCACTACAGTTTGCTGTTTACATCAGGAAAGGTTTAACATTCCTGAACTGAAAAGATTAAACTTTACTTTTCAGATTTAGATTTAACCAAAATTTTTAACCTTAAAATGTACATATACTGCTGATTTTACTGTACAAGAATTTAACTGGTTTTATATTTGCTGTTTGACAGCTATAACATTTATATTTACTGATGCTGCTATTATAAAAGTTTTTAAACTTTTCTGAGATTTACTGTCTGATTTAACTAGAAAATTAATTGCAATAAAAAATAATGCTCACATAATATTGGATGAATGTTGAGTTTTAGGCAGTCACCTCACAACTTCTTTTTGAAAGGATTTCCTTGCCTGTCTCATGTTACAATGTCTTCTTCTGGAAGATGTTCCTGAAATTTTCCTATACTGTCTAGTAAACTGTTATAATGGTAACCTTAAAGCAATTTTGTTTCTTAGAGATGCTCTGCAGTTTTTTGATACCTTGCTGTTAATTGTATAATGTCTCTAAGGAAAACTGATGGTCTTAGAATTACACATTGTCTACTTACAAAAAGCTGTAGATTTGCAGGGTTGCTATGCAGTTTTAGAATTCACCTTGACCATTGATATTACCTGGCCCCAGTGATGTTGGGCACCATTGCTAAACATGATTTATATGTCTGTGTCTATAGCACCTGGAGCTGTACCAAACAAGTGTCATATCTTCTTGTACCTTTCAAACTAAGAGCCAGGTCATTGAAACTGATAAAAATTATGTATCAGGTAGTAAATAGATTGTAATGAAATTAGCAGTACACAGTGGAAGTAGATATAGTCATATAATTGGAACTCTTAAGTAATCCAACAAGATCCAAACAAATCCTATATTACTGAAACTATCTCAGATGGCAGTGCTGATGACCTGAATCAGACTGAAACTTTAGGGCTGAATATTGCAGACTGAATACTCTGACCTCTGTAGCACTGAAGAATGGATAAGACTATCTGTTTGTAATGCTGAATTCAGGACTGTTCTTTCCTGTGTAATGGCAGAACTAAGACAAATTGCACTGTTTTCTGTAGTTTCTGAAATTCACAACTCTGAACTTCTGAACTGACTTCTGAGCATTTGAACTGACTTCTGAACTCAATTTCTGAGTATCAGAACTGACCTCTCTTGAAAGTATCTCTCTGTTATTACTAAAATCTTGTAAACCTCCAGACCAGCGTTACTTATCTTCTCAACTTTGTTTCCCAAGCCTTGTATCATCTAAGTAAGATATTATTGCAGGGGCCTGTCTTGACTCTGTTTTTAGAACAAAATGTTCAGCACGCTCTGTTAGCATGTATCATCCTTATAAGTGCTTTGACTGGAAGGTTATTTCACTAAGCTAATTTCTACACTTTACTAAAACATTCCTTTCTATACCGCTGTGGTGGTGCTGTGGTAGCATTGTCGCCTCACATCTAGATGTTGTCCCGTTCGATTCTCAGCTAGAGCGTCTTCTGTGTGGAGACATGCGTGAATGGGTGTACCTTCGTTGAAGGTTGTGTGTCAGGGATGGCAACTCAGCACGTAAAAGTCTACTGCCAATCATTAGCGGACTGGAGTTCCGCTGTGGCGACCCCTAACTGGAAAAAGCCGAAAGACACAAACAAACTGAAACATTCCTTTCTATTGAAACTGCACTTACTGAATCTATCCTGGGGATTCAATAAACTCCATGTAGGTGTAGTATGAAACCTATGTGGAGTTTACATGCCTGTGCTGTGAGATGCAGTGCTTATTATATATGTATGCTGCACATTGCATTTAAACATAAACAAGTGTGGTTTCTTAGCTAGCAACAGAGTTGCCATCCAGGAAACTATGCAAAACAACATAAACATCTGCAGACATTTACACTTGTTTACCTATATGGAAACTAGGTCTGTGAGATTGGGCATAAAGCCACAGTGACTACCAGAGTTGTTAACAAAGCAATGTATACAGTTCCAACACATTACATGAAAGTATATAGAGTACAGAGTGTTGTGAAAATCTGTTTAACACATACTGAATAAAAGTTGTGCAAATGATCAGCAAGGGTACATAGACTGCATTTTACATAAATTATCAGGGGAAGTTTGTGTATTGAAAATGGGTACACAGATGAATTGTAGGAATGAACATAAGGAGAGAGAGAACAGGTGAAACATGGCAATATACAGCAGATGAGGGCCAGTCAATGAAGACAGTTGTAGCAGGAACACTAATCACATATATACATGATACAGTACATACTGCATTGTTATTGTATATTATGTAACTGTCACACAAGGTGACATATCAATGGAGAGGATTCTTTATGATATACACATCTTGACATTAACAATGGAGAGGACATATATCAGGGATATTATATACAATATGGTTTAAGTGCATATTGTGAAGCTGTGCAAAATGAGTAGCTTGAATATAAATGTAATGTCAGCATAGGTCTCAGCCAAGGGTGACACATAGCAAAAGGCAATGGACAACAGTAGACAGAAGCTCACACAATCATGGACAATATCAGAATAATATGACCGTTAATCCCATGTCTTTAACATAACATGTGATTTTGAGTGATCATATATGGTTCTGCAAGAACACATTGTACAACTGTCATGATTTGTCAGCAATCTATGAGGGGAATCAAGCACACCTTCCTCAAAATGTAACTTCTGTCGGAAGTGTTAAGAGGGACACTGTTATACCTGTATTTGAAATTAGGAGCAATCCTATCTAGTTGACAGATGTGCATGGCATATATATGGCACAACGCACACTGCTGTGAATGTAACCCATGCTATAAATATTGTCAATCAACTATGTATTTACTGTGTGCATCAAAGGAACATGTATCACACAGGCATCTTGTACAACACTTTGATGGGGGTTCCACATCATCAAACACTAATGTTTATGCAACAAAAAGAATAAGTAGGTATGGCCAATAAGATGTGAATGAGCTCATTGTGGCAAATGTGGTGCACTTGAGTAACTCATCTCTTGAAGATGTATTATAATGTATATGAAAAAGGGTGCATTGCACTCAGTTATTGTTGTGATGAAGGCTGTGAACTACGGGACTATAATGCCTTTTGATGTGGATGTCCCACACATAATCAGGAGTTGCATTACATACAAGGAAGTAGTCACCACTGTAGGCACATGCTGATTGATGTTCCACATACCATCTACCTGTGTACACAGGTCATATACTATTTTGTCTGCTCATAGGGGCATGCTGTCTATATTATAATTAGTTTGTGTATTTGTTTTTATAATGAAACTAATCCCCCTCTTGATTTTTATTTCTCTACTGTGTTTCCCTGACTGTGGCAGAAATCCTATGTGTGTGTTAATTCTGTCTGTATTATGGCAATAGCACATTTGGATTAAATGATTGTCCACAATCTGCAGTCCTCCACATAGCGGTTGCATAAGGGGTGTGTAAGTCATTCTTGACATCTGAGACTTAAATAATCAACAGGAAAGAGTCTAGCATGGAACCCTGAGGTGCAAACCTGATCACTAGACCATAGACATAGGTCACTTCACACACTTCAACATATTTATTTGTTACATATGTGATCCAGTAGTTTACCCACTTGGTGATATATGTGTTTATGTCCACTTGTGACAGTGTCTCAGTAATACCTTGATATGGATTTATGCCACATACCTTGGCCAGGCCAAGCTATACAAGATGATAGCCTTTGTCATAATGCATGCCCTTGGTGAGCTTGTTGAGGACATTGAAAAGATGTAACAGGCATGTTTTTGCCTAAACAAATCACATGTGTTTGGTACACAGTCAGAATATGACCTGTGTCCTTTTAGAGAAGGTTCATGAAGATTTTTTGGTCTACCACAGAGATAAGGAGCATCAGGATGGGTCTATACATGTATACATAAGGTGATGTTCCACCCAGTCTGAATGATGCATGTTGATGTACACCTTTCATAGGCCATCTGGATGCTGTGTTGAGTGTTTGGATCTAACTATGTCTGGTATGTCCATGCTTTGAGACATGTTATAGACAATCTGTGATGTTGTTAGGACCCATTGATTCTGTGTTATTAGCCATATAAACCACACAGATGGGTTGCGCTCCTGAGAATAAAAACTGAGTAATGCTGCATGTACACTTTAGGTGATGGCCAGTATCAACAGGGGGTTGACGTGTGAGACAAACTGTCAGCTAATGGATTACCTATTTCCTCCAGTTGGGAATGTCTGGTGGCATCCATATACAGATCTATGCTTAGTTGTATATTTCAGTTAACATTTCACATTCATTGGAATAAGTTAATTGTGAAAACACCTACAAATACAACATTGGTTATTCATCACATTCCACACATTAGAACTATGCACACAGTCATACAATTCTATGAATGTCACATACATCAGTTGCACAGCATATGCTTATATGTGTTTCTTGAGCAAGCTTTGTTTGAGCAGCATGATGCCATATCAGGACACATTAGAAATCAGTTGTTTGTAGCTCATGCAGAACATTTCCTGACACAAATTCTAATAGTTCTCCAATTCAGGATGGTGCTGGTAAGTTGACACACACTGGTGAAGAATGGTAAATCCCGCTATGCAGCTCTGGAATAAATAAGTCCTTTCTTGTTCAAAGGTTATCCAAACAATTGCCACGTTCAAGCATCCAAATATAAATAGTGGACAAAAGGTAGAACTAAAACCAAACTGGACCAAACAGGGCCAGAAGTTTATTAAAACATATTATGTAAACATAAAGTACTATGTTTTGACTATGTTCTGCTAGGTTTTGCTTAGTTCCTGGGCAATTTAACTTGATGTTAAAGCATGCTTTCTAGCAGACATGCTATATTTAAATGTCTAGCAGTGTACTGTTGCAACAGAAATGATAAGCCTGTAAAGTTTTTGGTCTTTTCTCTCTTTCTCAAGGATTTAGCAGTGTACAGTTGCAACTGTAATGATAAACCTGCAAGGTTTTTGGTTTTCTTCCTTTTCAATGATTTAGCCTGCTAAATTGTCTTTTAAGTTAAAGTAAGATGCTCTTACAGCATATTAAGAATTGTGTATGATAAATGTTTTTCTTTTATGTAACTGCGCATACCTAACACTTCTGAAGCTGCTCTTAATGTTTTGTTACCTATTATTTCTTAATTACTGCTGCCTTGGTACTCATACTTATCACTCTGGACGGCCTTCCTTCCTACTGGTTTATATACTGTATTTTACTGTTGTTCTCCCTGCCTAGTCTAACTATTTTTCACCTCATTGCCCTACCCTCTCCTTCTATACCTCCCTTATTTTCTCTAACCCTGACTAAGATTTTGTCCTGTCTTCTTTTTACAGCCTACTACCGGGTGCTCCCTCTTTGTCCGGGTAAAGAATTTAATCAACAATTAAACAGCAACTACCTTAAATGGAACACTATTCCCTGATAACCTGAGAAGATGCTCCTCCACTCAAAGCTTCCTTCAGTGCTGCTATCTCCTCACTAAAGAAGGCTCTGTGTATGTAGTCTAACACTACATTTTTTGCCAGTTCTCATTGCTTGATTGATTAACTTGTGTGTGCTCCAACTTGCCTCAGCGTGTTAGCAGCCGACCATAGCCCGCTTGTACACCTTGGCCCAGTTCCACCTAATCTCTCCTAGTGCCTATCTAAGTCTATTAAGTAGTATTCCTTCCCCATTGCTATTGTCTCTTGTCACCACTAGGTGGCACTACACACCCTAAATATATACTTTTTCTAAGTAATATTCGCTCCCACTGGCTAATACTGAAGTCAAACCCTTTACTCTCTGTTCTCCAGCCTGTCTTCTTCTCTGACATACTTCACTATCTTTTTTCTCCTATCCTTAACACTCTCCTTCTCTACACTTTAAGCTATCTCTGTATCTCAACACTTACTCCTCAGTGGTAGCCTTTTTACTGCTACTGATTGTTTTTCCTCTCTAGCTCTTCCACCCTCCGGCTGTACCCACTCCGTTCGCCCTGCAGGCTCACTCCACTCCCCTACCCTACCCCCAATTCCCACCCACCTCCAGGGTCTCTATATTTATATTTGTTTAGCCACTCCGATCTCTCATACAACCCAATCAAATCTCTTTGTAAATCCCTTCCCCCACAAACTGTCTTAAAAAGGCTATCTTCTCCCACTGAGTCTCTGATACACCAATAAACTGTAACCCAGCAATCTAAACTAAGGTCTAACTAAATTATACTCCTCCATCCATATGTAACAACAACCATGTCCCACAAAACTCAATCCATCCTTATACAAATACTCATGCTAACAACCCTTTCCTATCTAAACTACCTAACCCAACCTACACATTTAAAACACAACACCCAGTTCCATACCACTACATCTCTTCTCAACAATGACACACACAGGATGCCATTTATATATCCCCTGGTCTCTTTCCCCTCAACACCTACATTCTCTTCCCTATAGAGTCCTAACCACAAATACAACTATAAACTATTTCAGCCATATACCCACAAAAATCTCTCACTGCATCAACTGTCGCTACCTCGGACAATACCTCTCCCAAACTTATATCTCTATCCTTCTCTCTGGAGACATCCACCCTAATCTCAGCCCCTCTTCCTGTCCACATCCAACCACTTTACCTCATTCCTCTCAGCCAACTGGTAAATCCCTTCACTTCACTGCGCTTAATGCTCAAAGCCTTTGCAATAAAATCCCAAGCCTGCAAGCCTGGCTCCTATATAATCAACCAGATATTCTCTCAATCTCAGAAACCTGGCTTAAGCCCCACATAAAGATTCTGAGCTGCTTCCACCCAACTACCATATACTAAGAAATATGCCACCGATGAAATCCCCTCCTACTTTTTAAAAGCAGCATCTGAAGCAATTGCCCTCCCAATTGGCATACTTATCAATCGTTCCATCTCAGAGAGTCAGGTCCCCCAACTCTGGAAGAAAGCTTTCATTATACCTCTCCATAAAGGCAGTAATAATGACATTCAAAACTTTCGGCCAATAGCTATTCTGTGTCCTATTTCTAAATTGCTTGAAAAGTGTGTACATAAATAACTTCTATCCTATCTTATCAATAACCAATTGCTAACCCCCACACAACATGGTTTTCGACCAGGCCATAGTACCTCCACAGCTCTCCTCTCCTTCCTTGAAACAATCAATAAAGCCAGTGACTCCAGTCACTTCATATCCTCTCTTCTCCTAGACCTCTCCAAGGCATTCAATACTATTTCCCATACCCTACTCCTCACCAGACTCACTAAACTAAACCTATCCCCTTCCACCATCCAGTAGTTCTCAAGCTACCTCACAAACAGACAACAAGCAGTAAAATGGAATAAGGCCTCCTCACCCTTCCTCAATACACCAACAGGCATCCCCCAAGGTCCCATTCTTGGCACCTTATTATTCACCATATTCATCAACAATTTCCATTAAGCCATCCCTAATTCCACTCTTAATCAATACACGGATGACTCTACTATAATCTCTTCCTACCCCTCCCTCACAAATCTCATACATCTCACTCAAGCCGCATTCTCTGCAACTGAGCAATGGATGCTTGAAAGCCACCTGGTTCTAAATGCTTCCAAAACTAAACTCATGCTTTTCAAACCCACCAAAAACTCTACTTTTGACAAACTGTCATTCATAATTACCAGCAAAAACAACACTCCCCTTGAAATTGTCTCTGACTCAAAATTATTAGGAATATTCCTTGATGACCAGTTAAAATTCGATAAACATCTACTAATCAACATCAAAAAACCCCATAAAAACTAGGCATGCTTTACCGCCATAGCCATTTCATCTCTCCCTGTACAAGAATCACACTAGCTAATATATACCTTATCCCATCCCTGTTATATGGGGCAACTATCTTTACCAATCTGCAATCTTCCCTTAAAACAAAACTTGCAATCTGCTATAACAAAATATCGAAGTTTGCTGCCGGTCACAAATCCTCTTCCCACCACTGTAATTCCCTTCACCAACTTAGCTGGCTAGAGCTACCCAATTTCCTCACTTACACCCAACTTATCCAAGCCCATAAACTCATCCATAAATCATATCTCTGCCTCTCCCTAGCTAATACCTTTGTAATGTACATATCAAATCGACACGTAAGATCCAATTCCCAAAACCTAATTAAACTTCATAAACCCTTACGTCCAGCTGGGAACCACCTACGATCCTTCTCCCTAGCATGCCTCTGGAACTCTCTTCCTTCTTCCATCCGGACTATCACCTACCTTTCCTCATTCAAAACTTCATTCACATCTTGCCTCACAGTGGATATGCTCCTGTCAACAACACAATCATGTTGTATAGCCAATTGAGCCGAATCAAGTGTGTCAAGAAGACATGTGTGAAGTGCAGAGCTATCTATGGGACTGTGATGAACCTCCATTGGACCTGTAATCAAGGAGCCTCAATCCTCACCACTGGCACCAGTGGGGGACAAGCACTAGGATGATGACAAGTACACACAGAGTATTTCCAGGATGCAGCTCTCTGCATCAAGTGCAATTTCCCTTAAGAGTATACAGAGACCACAGCCAGTTTGGAGTTGATTTCTCCCTTTCTCCAGATCCCCAATAAGACCCCCCACTGGCACAGCTATAGAGTTGAGATCTTAGCTGAGTGACCAAGCCAAGACCTCCAGCACCCTCTCTGTCCAACCAGTGCTTCATGTTCCTACCCAAGTACCTGCCACACACACACACACACACACACACACACACACACACACACACACACACACACACACTCCCCTGGGAAATGCCAGCACAGGTTTACTGGCTATGCACCCTTCTGCCCAGACCATAAGACAGTTTCCCCTGCCACCAGTCACTCCTTATCAGCTACTTTAAGGCCCTTAACAAAGGGTGTCCAATCTTACTGTGTAATGATACTGTTAATACAAATGGTAGTTTGACCAAGAGCAAGGCTATTAGGAATGACCTAAACAGTGTCACCAAATAAATATGCAAGTACTCCCAGAACTTAAATATGTCTAGACAAATCAGCCAGAATGACAGGTTTAAATATATTTAATAATAAATAAAAATAAGAAAATACTCCATATATCTTTACAGTTACATCAGAGTTCAAAACCACAGGAAATATTTAAAACAACATTGCAGGACAGTCTCAAATAAATAAAGAAAAACATCTAAGCTAAGATTTGCTATATTCTTGACTGGATCTAAGATAATTACTATAGGCTAGTTAACTTACTTATTGAGCAAGGCAGATGTGGTGAATGGATCTTCTCTAGTTGTTATTGTCAGGATGAAGACAGAATACAGAATGCAGAGTCTCTCTCAGAGAGTTCTTAAATTAATATCTCAATTATTACTGCTGGGATAGGTTGCAAAATGACATCATGTCTTGTCATCTGACTCTATCCTAGGTAAACCCCCCACTGCTGAAAACTAGCAGTATTTAGCACTGACCTGTGAAAATATGTAGACAAGGGCTTTTCCTTAGATCTGTGTAGCTGTTAGAAGTCATAAAACAATAAAACACTTCCACAGCTCAAGCCTAGTAATTATTTCTCCTTCAAGACAACACAGAGAGCTCCCTAGTACAGAGTGATAAAGTAATTTAATTTCAGCTATTTTTCTGAAGTTTTGCTGGAATTAAGTTAACTCTCTGTGTTCCAGCTTCCACTGTTAAAATATATACATTTAAACAATTACAATAGTGTATGTACATTTCTGTTCTCTTCCAGTAGAGTACTCTGTTGATACATTGCAAACTGCACTTTGTAAATTACCTCTTCAGCACACATGTCTGCACAAACCATCTTATATGACATACAACTCTAACACATTTGTAACACAAACATCTTACATGAATCATGCTGATATTCACAAATGACATATAATTATTTACAAAATACCAGATATCTGGGCTGGCAGTATCTCCATTCATGACACCCCCCCCTCAAAGAATCAAGCTAGTTTTTCAAGTGACCCTTGAGAAACATTGCTTGAGAGGGATGAGCCTATCTGGGAATACGCTACCCTATTTCCTGTCTTGAGATTCCTGTTGCCTTGGCATTGCTGACCACAGTACAGTGCTGCACTGTTCCTAGCATATGCCTGCAACCATAGGCTCCACAGTAGTAATTTGGAACTTTGCTGGCTGGCCCCTGTAGCCATAGATCTCCCTCAGACTTCTTCTGCCTTGTAGTGCAAATACTTATCATCAAGTCCTCACTATCATGGTAAGGTTTCATCATGTAACATAGTACAGTCTGTGCCCATGCCTCCTGACTAGTAGTTCTGCCATGTAGTTAACAGCACTAACCTTCCTTTCCACAATGATGGGTCCCTCCCAAGCTGCCTGCAGTTTGCTGAGTCTGACAGGAATGAGAACCATAACCTGCTGCCCTACAGCATACTCTCTACCTCAAACATTCTTGTCATACCAGACCTTTTTCTGCTGTTGGGCTTCTGCCAGGTTCTCCTGGACCAAGCCAATGAGTTATCTGAGCCTTGTCCTAAGATTTAGGACATGTGCCACAACAGTCTCCTTGTGGGATTCACACTTACCCTCCCACTCATCACAAATCAAATATAGAGGTCGCTCACCCTATGCACATACAGCAACTCAAAGGGTGAAAGACCTGTGGATTTCTGGTGCACATATCTGTAAGCAAACAAAAGATGGGGCAAATATTTGTCTTACCCCATCTTAAACTGGTCTGTAAATGCCCATGGCATGGTCTTTTGTGTACAGTTTAACCTCTCCACAAGACCATTAGTTTGGGGATGGTAGGGGGTAGTCTTTAGCTGCTTCACCCCACAGAGCTTCCACAGAGAAGCCAACAGGTCTGACGTGAAATTGGCACCACTGTCAGTCAGTATTTCTTTCAGGAAACCTACCCTGATGAAAATCTCTAACAAAGCATTTACCACCTTTTCTGTCTCAATGGAGGACAGAGCCATTGCCTCAGGGTATCTGGTAACATAATCTGCTACCACTAGGATATACTTCTTCTTTTGGAATTTGGGGTAATCAGTGGCCCCTCAATATCCAGAGCTACCCTCTGAAATGGCTCCTTAATCTCAGGCAAAGGCATCAAAGGAGCTTTCATCTTGTCTCCTGCATTACTTACCTTTTGGAAATACTCACAATTCCTGCAGTACTGTTTTACCTCCCTGGCAATCCAAGGTCAATAAAAGTTCTGCATAATATGTGTCTTTGTACACTTTATGCCAATATGACCTGCAAAGGGAATGTCATGGGCTATGGCTAGAAGTGCCAGATGGTAGGCTCTGGTCATTACCAACTGCTGTATTCTCCCACCCCCTAGCCCTCCCTCAGGGGTCCAGTATCTGTACAGAAACCCTTTGTCCCAGTATACATATTCCCCCTTTCCTTGAGAATCAGGTGCCTCACTGGCTACCTCCCTCAGGGCTTGTAATGTAGGGTCTGAGAGCTGAGCCTGCCTCAACTCCCTGTTTGTAACCCTTCCCAGTTCCCCTTCCACAGGAAGTCTGGTATCATCTAACAGCAGTGCCTCACTGTCAGACTGGGTACTACTACTCACCTCTGCCCTAGCAGTCACTATGCCCAAGGGGACATCAGTACCCACAAGCAGCTATGGCTCACCATCAGTCTCACTGCTACAGGGAAGCTCCCTCCCTGATGTAACCATCTCACTAGTCCTGGCTTCAAGTGTGCAGTCTCTCTGGGTCCCCCCCAGTCTACTAGACCAAAATGTTTGTCTCCAAGCCTGACTGCATGTAACTGCATAAACACAAGGTACTGCATTATCTGCATAATCCCTATAAGGACATCTGCAGGGCTATCCTCAAATACACCTACTTGCTGGCTTCCTTTTCCACCATCCAAGTCATGGTGAACCCTAGCCAATGGTATTTGAAATGGGGTCCCTCATAAAGTTCTGAGTGGAGTAGACCACCCAAGCAAATAATGCTCCTCTTTAACCATTGGAGGCTTTACAATGTTTAGGTCACAGGCTGTGTCTCTCTTAGCAATGGCCTCTTTGCCATTCACTAAGATAGGATATAACCTCTTGTGGTAGTCTGGAACCCTTGTTGTCTCAAGATAATGTACTGCTGGCATTTTCTCATTCCCACTTACTGGCTCTCTACCTTTTGTTCCACACCTTGCCTCTGCCTCCATGGATGTCTATATGCTACATGGCCCCACTGGTTGCATTCAAAGCATTTAACCTTTAGTCCTGGATGTGTACCTGGACTAGTGGCTTCCCTTGCTACTGGAGGACTCTGTTGGGATGGTCTAGGCTGCCCACCATGGGTTTCCTTAGACTCATGAGCAGCACTGGGTATCCCTTTCCTATGCAGTGATGCCTTGCTTACTAGGTATTGGTCTCCCTTCTTCCCCACCTCATCTGCAGTACTGCATTGTCTATCTGCAAACCAGATTCTCATGTCCTCAGCCAAAGTGCTAAGGGCTTGTTCCCTCACCAAAAGGTCTGCCAGCCCTTAAGAAGTGATGACCTGAAATTCACTCACCCACCTATGAAAATAAGTGCTTAGTTCAGCAACATATTCACAAACACTTTCATCTGCCTTGCGTCTATGCTCATGAAGCTTTTTTCTATAAGCTTCATGTGTTAACTTAAAACATTCTAAAAGACAGTTTTTTACAGTATTATAATTTAAGCAATCAGCATCAGAAAATTTAGAAATAGTAGTTACAGCTTTACCATGGAGTAAGAGGATCAGGAACTGTACCCAGAGCCCTTGGTCAACATTATAATGTTTACATACCCTTTCACACATATGAATGGAACTATCAAAAGTATTCCCCTCCATAAATTGTGGAAGAAATTTACTGACCTTTGTTGCTTCTGGGGTTTGGTTACTCCCTTGTCCATTACCTCCATGACCCTGGTGAAGAGTCAGCATCTGCATTTCATGCTGCCTCCGCTTTCATTCTCTTTAGCTTCCAGATGTCTCATTCTCTCTGCTGCTTCTAATTTCATTTGTTTCTCCTGCTGCACTCTCTCTGCTTGTCAGCTTGCCAAACTCCTCTGCTGACATGCTTGTTTGCTCTCCCTGACTAATTAAGCCAAGAAAAAATAAAATAATTGTGACACGAAACTCTGAATGTTCATTGTGTGGCTGATTGAGAGTACAAACACCTGAACATCTTCAGTGACCACTGTTCAAAGGCTACAGAAATTCAGTATCCACACCACTACAAGCCAATTAATATGTGATGTGGCTATCCCACCACTGTGAACCAATTAATATGTGACACCCCAGTACTGGCCGAGTAATCAAGGAGCCTCAATCCTCACTACTGGCAACAGTGGGGAATGTACACACTGGGATGATGACAAATTCACACATAGTAAAGTGCAATTTCCCTTAAGAGCACACAGACATCACAGTCAGTCTGGGGCTGGTTTCTCCCTCTTTCTCCATATCCCCAATAAGACTCCCCACTGGCACAGTTATAGAGTTGAGTCCTTAGCCAGAGCTCAAGCCAAGTCCTCCAATACTCTGTCCAACCAGTGATTCATGTCCCTGTCCAAGAGGCTGACACATACACTCTTGGAGATTTGTTTTACATGCACACACACATGCTGGCACAGGTTAACTAGCTATGCCCCCTTCTGCCCAGACTACTCAGTAGTTACCACTGCCGCCAGAACTGCTTATCAGATACTTTAAGGCCCTTGACAATGGGTGTCCAATCTTACTATGTAATGTTACTATTAATCCAAACAGTAGTCTGACAAAGAGCAAGGCTATTTAGGAGTGACCTGTACAGAGTCACTAAATAGTTATGCAACTACGCTGAGAGCTTAAATATCTCTAAACAGTCCAGTCACAATTGAAAGTTTTAAATACATTTAATAATAAATAATAAAAGAACAAAACAATACTCAGTAAGTAATTGGTTACATCAGAGTTCAAAATCACAGGAAATTTTTAAAACAACATTGCAGGACAGTCTCAGATTAAAAAAAAAAAAATCTAAGCTATACGCTATTATATTCATATCTGAATCTAAAAGAGTACCTGTGCCCCAGAAACTTACACAGCAAGCAAGTGCAGAAGGTGGTGATGAGTAGATGTTGTTGTCAGGTCAAAAGATAGATACAAAATGCACAGTCTCTCTCTGAGAGATTTCTAAAATTAATATCAAATATTACTACTGGGTTATCTTGGATAACATCACTTTTTGTCACTTGCCTTTCAGCTCCGAAGCTAAACCACCATTGTCAGAAACTAACAGAATTTAGCATCTCTCTGTGAAAAATACGTATCTCTCAGATGTTTGCAGATCCCGGAAGTCATAAAACAATAAAACACTTCTACATCTCAAATCTAATAATTACTTCTCTTGCAAGACAATACAAAAATTTCCAGCTCTAGACAGTGTGCCTGCTACTGCACTGAAACTGAGACATAACATCTTCTGTTTATGCCCCAATAATTATAAAAAAAAACATTTAATTTCAACTATTTTCTCTGATTTTCTTAAGTTACTATATTCCAGTTTCCATTAAACATATACATCTAAACATTCACAGTAGTTCAGACACATTCCTGTTCTATTCCCACAGGGCATGCTGTGGTTACATTTTAGCTGAGTACTTTACACATGCTTCTGTATAAATCATATCAATATTCACAAATGACAGAATTATTTACAAAATTCCCGATAGCTGGACTGGCAGTGTGACAATAACTATTTTACCAGTACTGTAACATAATGTTAATGAAACACTCACACCACTGTAACAATGATATGCAACCTCACACCACTGTAACAATGATATACCACCTCTAGGAGACTGGAACATAAAACTTTCATCATCTGCAACTTCAAAGGGAACATTATTTACATGCTGAGCTATAATCAATAGTCTAATAAATGTTAGCAGTGAAATGTACATTAATGGTGTGTCACACACTTACAGAATGAAAGAAACAGCAATGTACAGCGTCTAGTGGACTTCAACCCACAACTTTCATCACTTATAATCTGAAAGACATTGTAGTGACATGCTGAGCATCATCAACAATCTGAAAAAAAAAATGCAATGAAATGCACACTTATTGTGCGTGTTACTCATGAAGAATGAAAACTCTTTTTAAGAGATAACTAAACCCACTGACAGCATAACATCAGCACTGCAGTACCTTGATATGTTGAGTTACATCTGTAAATCCAGATAAACCTGTAACCACTGATATATATGTAATCAATGTTTGTAATAAAGTGCTCCCTTTCAATACTGAATGTGCCATTAAGTGACAGTACTATAAGAAGCAAGGTGTAATTCCAGTCTCCGTTTATGGTGAGCACTCCCAAAATGAGCAGTTGACTTTTTATAAATAGCAGGTAAATTCTTAAATTGTCTGTAATGGTAGAGCAAAAAAAATCCTAAAATACCTGTTGCACTTGCAGTATACTATTATCCTAGCATCTTAACAACTGAACCATTTTAGGACAGATCTTGATCAAATGACAGTGTACAACATAACTTGCTTGTATTATAGCAATTTTTCCAGAGTCTACTATACTGCTTGCAGCTCATATATATATAAAAATAAAGTACTATTCTGGAAACTTGATAATGTTGCATCCCTGAGGAAAACACCTACCTATCCTGAGTACTGATTGCACAACTGACTGTATTATTGAATTGTAAAGCTATACTACATTATACTCCTCATGGTGCTCTCTGAGGTACTCAAACTTCATTCTGTGCAGCAGAACATCTTCTTCCATCAGTTGTGGAGCTGAGAAGAAAGAAATGGGAGTCCTTCAGTCACTGGAAAGCAGACATCGGCACTTTGCATGTGGAGGTATATGCCGGGTCTATATTACAACACCGAAAACACTAAATGTCAAATGGCTTAAAACTAGAAAATGCCGTACCGCAAAATCGCTTTTGTGTGTGTGTGGGGGGGGAGGGGCTGCACCCCCCACACCCCCCACTAATTATATATACCAAGTCCGAGATCGCACTACGGTCAGGAAAGGGCAAACTTTCCAATCTTCAGTGTACTGCAATCTCACAAAAAAAAGACATCAGTGTTTCAAATTTTCGAGTTTTCAGCCATTCAACATTTGGTCTTTTTGGTGTTGTTATAGGGACCCTTTAAGCCATGGCATAGTTGGATTCTGATCTCTGTCCTCACCCTTTCATCAGCACAGTAACTTGTACAATCACTAAAATCACAATGTCATTGCTCAGCATTATGTGGTATGCCTATGACATGTGCACTGACTTCAGCCAGCCAGGTCCAGACCTCTGACTTACACTGTGGACCTTGGAACTCTTTATTAAAGAATTTTGGCCTATAATGCTGGTGGAGGAGGTAGAGAGAATGTTTTGATTACTCAGGACACCATCCTTGTGACCTAAATTCCTTGTTTGATGCTGTAGCTCACACTTTGATAGTCTCCAAAGTGAAATGCTTCAAGATTCACAGTCAGAAATGTTTTCAAATGTACCAACTACCATGCAATGAGGGACAGCTCGTTTGCATGACTGGTGGTAGAAAATTTTAATTAGACTTGGTATGATAGTGGTTGAACATAACAGTTTGAGGTGTGAAATACAGAAGCCTATATTCTTGTTATTCTAAGGGCATTAAGAGTCTTTATGAGCTGTGTGAAGATAGGTGAAGGCAGTCAGCCTAGCCAGATAGAACTTTGTAGATAATTCTGTCATTTGCAAATATTAATGTAAGCCACAGGCTTGTTCTCTCTTAAATGTGAAAAGACTGTATTGGATGTTGAACTGAAAAGAAATGTAACAACAGTGCATTCTGTTGTAAGAAAGCTGATAAGTCAAGCATTGTGAAATTCTCAAACTCGGAGCCAAGATGCCTAGAGGGAGGCATTCTGTCTATTTTTGTGAGGTCACAGTTAATGGCTAGAATTTACATGTATAATTTATTTTATTGCTCTGCATTCCTGACCAGCTGCAAGATCAAAAGGGCTATTAACCTCTGAGTTTCTGTTAGCCTGGGAACAAGAAAGAAATTATGTAATCAAATGAAGCAGTAGTACTGTGTTATCAATTTAAGGAGAGAAAGAATGAGAGCATTTTTAGCATTTGTCTTGAGAACATCCAATTGACCAGCACTCTGCCTGTGTTCTGTATGTAAGTAGGATCTTAGACTTCAGTGTTTTTCTTAGCTATAGCTAGGCAATAGGAAGATTAGATTTTTTTTCTGTATTGATGTCAGAACTTTTCTACTGTAGAGGCTGAAGGAACTCATGGGCTTGGCCCAGAAGAACCTGGCAGAAGCCCAACAACAGAAAAAGGTGTGGTATGACAGGAATGCTCAAGCTAGAGGATATGCTGTGGGGCAGCAGGTAATGGTTCTCATTTCTATCAGACACAAAAAGCTGCAAGCAGCTTGGGAGGGACCCTACAATGTGGTAAGAAAGGTAAGTGATGTTAACTACATGGTGGAACTGCTAGACAGGAGGCAGGGTCAAAAGCTGTAAGATGTTGACATGACAAAACCTTACCATGAGAGGGAGGCCCTTGTGCTGAGTATTTGCAGTGGCTTGCAGGAAGAGTCTAAGGGAGATCTGGTGACTGATCTCCTCAGTGATTTTCGGACTGACACCTCAGTGGTAGGGATAGCAGTGTCCCAGCAGTTATCTCCTACCCAGGTTCAAGAAATCCAAGCAGTGTTACAGGGGTCTGGGGACATGTTCACTTGAATACCAGGGTGCACTCACCTGGTGCATCACCAGTTAAATACAGGACCCCAAAGGCCTGTTAGGCATGTGTCTTATAGGGTGCCTGAGAGAGTCAAACTGACTCTGAGGGAGGAGATCCAGGAGATGTTGGACTTAGGGGTAATTCAAGAGTCCAACAGTCCCTGGGCCTCCCTAGTGGTGCTGGTGCCAAAGACGGATGGCAGCACCAGGTTCTGTGTGGACTACAGGAAATTAAATAGTCAAAAAGAGTCAGATGCTTACCCCATGCCTAGGACAGATGAGGCCCTAGAGCAGCTGGGTGGGGCTATGTATCTTACCACCATTAATCTTACCAAGGGTTACTGGCAGGTGGCCTTGACTCCTAGTGCTAGATAGAGGTCAGCTTTTGTGATTCTTTTTGGCTTGTATGAGTTCACAAAGATGCCCTTTGGGATGAAAAATGCCCAAGCAACTTTCCAGAGGTTGGTAGATCATATCCTAGCAGGAACAAGAGGGTGTGCCCTTGCTTATCTAGATGATACTGCCATCTACAGCCATTCCTTTCAAGAGCACCTTCAACATGCCAGGGAAGTGCTGGGCAGACTATAAAGGGCAGGTATGACCATTAACTGGAGCAAATGTCAGGTGGGTTTGGCAGAAGTCTCCTACCTGGGAAATAGAGTGGGGAGTGGTAATATCAGGCCAGAATCTGCCAAAGTATAAGCATTCAGGCATGGCCTGCACCTGTTACCAAAAGGCAGGTGAGGGAATTCTTAGGGACAGCAGGATACTACAGAAAGCTTATCCTCAGTTATAGTACCATAGCTGCGCCCCTCACAGACCTGACAAGGAAAAACAGGGCGGATAAGTTAGTGTGGACTCCAGCATGTGAGCAGGCATTCCAGGAGCTTAAGGAAGCTTTGGAAGGACCCCCTGTATTAGCCAGTCCAGATTACAGCAAATAATTTGTTGTGCAGGTGGATGCTTCAAACGATGAGGTGGGGGAAGTACTTAGCCAGATTTCTTGAGAGAGAGAAGAGCACCCAGTGGATTATTTCAGTCATAAGCTCCAACCCAGGGAGGAATGCTATGCAGCTGTAGAAAAGGAATGTCTAGCCATAGTGTGGGCACTGCAGAAACTTCAGCCTTATCTGTATGGAAGAAAATTCACTGTAGTTACAGATCACAATCCCCTAACATGGTTAAACAGAGCCAGCCAGCAAAATGCCAAGTTGCTAAGATGGAGCCTAATATTGCAAGCATATGATATGTCAGTGCAGCATGGCAGTGGGTTTAGCAATGCCAATGCAGATGGGCTCTCAAAACAGGGAATGGGTTAAGGTATACTCAGATAGACCTAACCCTCTCAAGCTACCTTTCTCAAGGGTGACTTGAAAAACTAGCTTCAGTTCTCCGGGGGGGGGGTGAAGATAGGTGAAGACTGTCAGCCTAGCCAGATTGAATTTTGTAGATAATTCTGTCATTTCTAAATATAAATGTAAGCCACGGGCTTCTTCTCTTAAATGTGAAAAGACTGCATTGGATGTTGAACTGAAAAAAATGTAACAGTGCACTCTGCTGTAAGAAAGCTGATAAGTCAAGCAATGTGAAATTCTTTGATCTAAAACATGAAGCCAAGATGTCTAGAGGGAGGCATTCTGCCTATTGTTCTGAGGCCAAAGTTAATGGCTAGAATTTACATGTATAATTTCTTTTATTGCTCTGGCTTCCTGACCAGCTGCAAGATCAAAGGGCTATTAATCTCTGAGTTTCTGTTAGCCTGGGAACCAGAAAGAAAGTATGCAATCTGAAATGAAGCAGTAGTACTGTGCTATCAATTTAAGGAGAGAAAGAATGAGAGCATTTTTAACATTTGTCTTGAGAACATCCACCTGACCAGCTCTCTGCCTGTGTTCTGTATGCAAGTAGGATCTTAGACCTCAGTGTTTCTCTTAGATATAGCTAGGAAATAGGAAGATTAGATTAGTTTTTGTTTCTGAATTGATGTCAGAACTTTTCTACTGTATTATTTTAAGTATTTCTCTGTGATCTTTGAACTCTTGACTAGCACTGTGTAGCAAGAAGCATTATCTTGTGTTTTTATTATTTATTATTAAATATGTTTAAACCTTTCAACTGTGGCTGTTTTGTGTAGAGATAATTTCAGCTCTAGAGTAGATTGCATGTATATAGTGATGCTGTCCAAGTCACTTCAATAAGCTTTGCTGTTCAGTCACAGCTACCATTTGGTTAATAATATTACACAGTCATAATTGGACACCCTTTGTTAATGGCCTTTTTAGTAGCTGACATTAGTGGGTGGTGGCAGCTGGTACTATCTTTTAGACTGGGCAGAAAGGAACACAGCTGGACAAGCTGTGCCAGCCCTTCCCCAGGAGTGCCTGTGTGTTTGTATATAACTCATATCTCAAAGTGTGTGTGTGTGTGTGTGTGTGTGTGTGTGTGTGTGTGTGTGTGTGTGTGTGTGTGTGTGTGTGTGTGTGTGTCAACTACTTGGACAGGGACATGAAGCACTGGTTGGATGGAGAGGGTGCTGGAGGTTTTAGCTTGCCTACTAGGCTGAGATCTGGACCCTATAACTGTGCCAGTTTAGAGTCTTATTGGGGATCTGGAGAGAAAGGGAGAGACCAGCCCCAGACTGACTGTAATCTCTGTGTGATCTTAAGGGAAATTGTACTTTACTGTGTGTGTATTTGTTATCTTCCCCTATATGGATGCCCCTTACTGGTGTTAGTGGTAATGACTGAGGCTCATTAATTGCTGGGCCAGTGCACTGGCGTCACAAGCTCTACATGCTCATTGATGGTAATCTGCACAATCCACCCCCCAAGATATCATGAATGGCTCATCAGATAAGTGTGGTACTTGTAATACAAAAATTATGACTTTTTTTCCTGGAAATATTATGACTGTATGTCATATGTTCATAATTATATTAATAACTTCAACCAGAGAATATTTATGTGGTACACCATGATATGAAATGAAAGCATACATAATGCCTAAAGAAACTTTGCACTGATAGCTGGCATCTAACCAGCACTACATGGTAAATATTTATATTAATTCATCCATTAAATATTCAGGTATACATAGTATTCATAACTATGCAAATATTTCAATAATGGAAACCCATCAACAAATCTAATCTGCAGCCAAATGATCACATCTGCCCAAACAAAAGTAAGAGTGATATTTGAGGTCTGCCAACTATGGTTACAGAGATATTAATACTTTTGCATAATTATAAAAAGTAAATGTATAAATTATCAAGTTACTTGTTAAATATACTATTATGATGTCTGGCTGACATATTATTACTGTTGTGAAGAGGAGTGTATGCTGAGTATCTTTCTGTTTTAACTTTTTTGGTATCATTTATCATTTTTGAGATATTCCATTTGTTTACAGCTAGATTAAAAAAGTGCATTCACTGAATTTTAGTCGAGGCAAAGGCTGTCCAGGCAGAAACTCATCAGATGTTAGGAAGTGTAAAATTCTACATGGGATAGGTTTGAAAGTCATATTTCTTTTGTTTTGTGTGTCATTGGACATAAAATTTGCTTGTAGTTTCAATAAAGAAATAGCCACAAAACATTGTGTCTGATGTTTAATTGCTGCTTTGCTTGCCTACATAACAAAATAACTTGGCCACTCTTTTTAAGGTTTTGAAAGGTTTATTGAGAGAGGTACTGCAAGGGGAAGACAATTGTTGGGCTGAAGGATTCTTATGCATAATGGGAGAAACATTCACCCGCACATACT